>NW_027225750.1:0-78892 GCF_038994185.2 Dermacentor albipictus | reverse complement strand
CCAATGCTGCTATTTTTAGCACCCGCACATGGATTTGTGCCAAAACACGTTTTAAGCATGAATACGCAACTTTTGGTAGACGAGGATGCAGTTTTCTGCAAAACCACACGATATGCATGCAAATGACGCTTTTGGCAGAACGCGCGTGTGGATTTCTACCAAACGACGTGAAAAGCATGCCAATGCTGCTCTTTTTAGCACCCGCACATGGATTTGTGCCAAAACGCGTTTTAAGCATGAATATGCAACTTTTGGTAGACGAGGATGCAGTTTTCTGCAAAACCACACGATATGCATGCAAATGACGCTTTTGGCAGAACGCGCGTGTGGATTTCTACCAAACGACGTGAAAAGCATGCCAATGCTGCTCTTTTTAGCACCCGCACATGGATTTGTGCCAAAACGCGTTTTAAGCATGAATATGCAACTTTTGGTAGACGAGGATGCAGTTTTCTGCAAAACCACACGATATGCATGCAAATGGTGCTTTTGGCAGAACGCGCGTGTGGATTTCTACCAAACGACGTGAAAAGCATGCCAATGCTGCTCTTTTTAGAACCCGCACATCGATTTGTGGCAAAACGCGTTTTAAGCATGAATATGACACTTTTGGTAGACGAGTATGCAGTTTTCTGCAAAACTACACGATATGCATGCAAATGGTGCTTTTGGCAGAACGCGCGTGTGGATTTCTACCAAACGACGTGAAAAGCATGCCAATGCTGCTCTTTTTAGCACCCGCACATGGATTTGTGCCAAAACGCGTTTTTAGCATGAATACGCAACTTTTGGTAGACGAGGATGCAGTTTTCTGCAAAACCACACGATATGCATGCAAATGACGCTTTTGGCAGAACGCGCGTGTGGATTTCTACCAAACGACGTGAAAAGCATGCCAATGCTGCTCATTTTAACACCCGCACATGGATTTGTGCCAAAACGCGTTTTAAGCATGAATATGCAACTTTTGGTAGACGAGGATGCAGTTTTCTGCAAAACCACACGATATGCATGCAAATGACGCTTTTGGCAGAACGCGCGTGTGGATTTCTACCAAACGACGTGAAAAGCATGCCAATGCTGCTCTTTTTAGCACCCGCACATGGATTTGTGCCAAAACGCGTTTTAAGCATGAATATGCAACTTTTGGTAGACGAGGATGCAGTTTTCTGCAAAACCACACGATATGCATGCAAATGGTGCTTTTGGCAGAACGCGCGTGTGGATTTCTACCAAACGACGTGAAAAGCATGCCAATGCTGCTCTTTTTAGAACCCGCACATCGATTTGTGGCAAAACGCGTTTTAAGCATGAATATGACACTTTTGGTAGACGAGTATGCAGTTTTCTGCACAACCACACGATATGCATGCAAATGGTGCTTCTGGCAGAACTCGCGTGTGGATTTCTACCAAACGACGTGAAAAGCATGCCAATGCTGCTCTTTTTAGAACCCGCACATGGATTTGTGCCAAAATGCGTTTTAAGCATGAATATGACACTTTTGGTAGACGAGGATGCAGTTTTCTGCAAAACTACACGAGATGCATGCAAATGCTGCTTTTGGCAGAACGCGCGTGTGGATTTCTACCAAACGACGTGAAGAGCTTGCCAATGCTGCTCTTTTTAGCACCCGCACATGGATTTGTGCCAAAACGCGTTTTAAAAATGAATACCCAACTTTTGGTAGACGAGGATGCAGTTTTCTGCACAACCACACGATATGCATGCAAATTGTGGTTTTGGCAGAACGCGCGTGTGGATTTCTACCAAACGACGTGAAAAGCATGCCAATGCTGCTCTTTTGAGAACCCGCACATGGATTTGTGCCAAAACGCGTTTTAAGCATGAATACGCAACTTTTGGTAGACGAGGATGCAGTTTTCTGCACAACCACACGATATGCATGCAAATGACGCTTTTGGCAGAACGCGCGTGTGGATTTCTACCAAACGACGTGAAAAGCATGCCAATGCTGCTCTTTTTAGCACCCGCACATGGATTTGTGCCAAAACGCGTTTTAAGCATGAATATGCAACTTTTGGTAGACGAGGATGCAGTTTTCTGCAAAACCACACGATATGCATGCAAATGGTGCTTTTGGCAGAACGCGCGTGTGGATTTCTACCAAACGACGTGAAAAGCATGCCAATGCTGCTCTTTTTAGAACCCGCACATCGATTTGTGGCAAAACGCGTTTTAAGCATGAATATGACACTTTTGGTAGACGAGTATGCAGTTTTCTGCACAACCACACGATATGCATGCAAATGGTGCTTCTGGCAGAACTCGCGTGTGGATTTCTACCAAACGACGTGAAAAGCATGCCAATGCTGCTCTTTTTAGAACCCGCACATGGATTTGTGCCAAAATGCGTTTTAAGCATGAATATGACACTTTTGGTAGACGAGGATGCAGTTTTCTGCAAAACCACACGATATGCATGCAAATGGTGCTTTTGGCAGAACGCGCGTGTGGATTTCTACCAAACGACGTGAAAAGCATGTCAATGCTGCTCTTTTTAGAACCCGCACACGGATTTGTGCCAAAACGCGTTTTAAGCATGAATATGACACTTTTGGTAGACGAGTATGCAGTTTTCTGCAAAACTACACGATATGCATGCAAATGGTGCTTTTGGCAGAACGCGCGTGTGGATTTCTACCAAACGACGTGAAAAGCATGCCAATGCTGCTCTTTTTAGCACCCGCACATGGATTTGTGCCAAAACGCGTTTTTAGCATGAATACGCAACTTTTGGTAGACGAGGATGCAGTTTTCTGCAATACCACACGATATGCATGCAAATGACGCTTTTGGCAGAACGCGCGTGTGGATTTCTACCAAACGACGTGAAAAGCATGCCAATGCTGCTCATTTTAACACCCGCACATGGATTTGTGCCAAAACGCGTTTTAAGCATGAATATGCAACTTTTGGTAGACGAGGATGCAGTTTTCTGCAAAACCACACGATATGCATGCAAATGGTGCTTTTGGCAGAACGCGCGTGTGGATTTCTACCAAACGACGTGAAAAGCATGCCAATGCTGCTCTTTTTAGAACCCGCACATCGATTTGTGCCAAAACGCGTTTTAAGCATGAATATGACACTTTTGGTAGACGAGTATGCAGTTTTCTGCAAAACTACACGATATGCATGCAAATGGTGCTTTTGGCAGAACGCGCGTGTGGATTTCTACCAAACGACGTGAAAAGCATGCCAATGCTGCTCTTTTTAGCACCCGCACATGGATTTGTGCCAAAACGCGTTTTAAGCATGAATATGACACTTTTGGTAGACGAGGATGCAGTTTTCTGCAAAACCACACGATATGCATGCAAATGGTGCTTTTGGCAGAACGCGCGTGTGGATTTCTACCAAACGACGTGAAAAGCATGTCAATGCTGCTCTTTTTAGAACCCGCACACGGATTTGTGCCAAAACACGTTTTAAGCATGAATATGACAGTTTTGGTAGACGAGTATGCAGTTTTCTGCAAAACTACACGATATGCATGCAAATGCTGCTTTTGGCAGAACGCGCGTGTGGATTTCTACCAAACGACGTGAAAAGCATGTCAATGCTGCTCTTTTTAGCACCCGCACATGGATTTGTGCCAAAACGCGTTTTAAGCATGAATACGCAACTTTTGGTAGACGAGGATGCAGTTTTCTGCAAAACCACACGATATGCATGCAAATGACGCTTTTGGCAGAACGCGCGTGTGGATTTGTACCAAACGACGTGAAAAGCATGCCAATGCTGCTCTTTTTAGCACCCGCACATGGATTTGTGCCAAAACGCGTTTTAAGCATGAATATGCAACTTTTGGTAGACGAGGATGCAGTTTTCTGCAAAACCACACGATATGCAAGCAAATGGTGCTTTTGGCAGAACGCGCGTGTGGATTTCTGCCAAACGACGTGAAAAGCATGCCAATGCTGCTCTTTTTAGAACCCGCACATCGATTTGTGCCAAAACGCGTTTTAAGCATGAATATGACACTTTTGTAGACGAGTATGCAGTTTTCTGCACAACCACACGATATGCATGCAAATGGTGCTTTTGGCAGAACGCCCGTGTGAATTTCTACCAAACGACGTGAAAAGCATGCCAATGCTGCTCTTTTTAGCACCCGCACATGGATTTGTGCCAAAACGCGTTTTAAGCATGAATGCGCAACTTTTGGTAGACGAGGATGCAGTTTTCTGCACAACCACACGATATGCATGCAAATTGTGCTTTTGGCAGAACGCCCATGTGGATTTCTACCAAACGACGTGAAAAGCATGCCAATGCTGCTCTTTTTAGCACCCGCACATGGATTTGTGCCAAAACACGTTTTAAGCATGAATACGCAACTTTTGGTAGACGAGGATGCAGTTTTCTGCAAAACCACACGATATGCATGCAAATGACGCTTTTGGCAGAACGCGCGTGTGGATTTCTACCAAACGATGTGAAAAGCATGCCAATGCTGCTCTTTTTAGAACCCGCACATCGATTTGTGCCAAAACGCGTTTTAAGCATGAATATGACACTTTTGGTAGACGAGTATGCAGTTTTCTGCACAACCACACGATATGCATGCAAATGGTGCTTTTGGCAGAACGCCCGTGTGGATTTCTACCAAACGACGTGAAAAGCATGCCAATGCTGCTCTTTTTAGCACCCGCACATGGATTTGTGCCAAAACGCGTTTTAAGCATGAATACGCAACTTTTGGTAGACGAGGATGCAGTTTTCTGCAAAACCACACGATATGCATGCAAATGGTGCTTTTGGCAGAACGCGCGTGTGGTTTTATACCAAACGACGTGAAATGCATGCCAATGCTGCTCTTTTTAGAACCCGCACATGGATTTGTGCCAAAACGCGTTTTAAGCATGAATATGACACTTTTGGTAGACGAGTATGCAGTTTTCTGCAAAACTACACGATATGCATGCAAATGGTGCTTTTGGCAGAACGCGCGTGTGGATTTCTACCAAACGACGTGAAAAGCATGCCATTGCTGCTCTTTTTAGCACCCGCACATGGATTTGTGCCAAAACGCGTTTTAAGCATGAATACGCAACTTTTGGTAGACGAGGATGCAGTTTTCTGCAAAACCACACGATATGCATGCAAATGACGCTTTTGGCAGAACGCGCGTGTGGATTTCTACCAAACGACGTGAAAAGCATGCCAATGCTGCTCTTTTTAGCACCCGCACATGTATTTGTGCCAAAACGCGTTTTAAGCATGAATACGCAACTTTTGGTAGACGAGGATGCAGTTTTCTGCAAAACCACACGATATGCATGCAGATGACGCTTTTGGCAGAACGCGCGTGTGGATTTCTACCAAACGACGTGAAAAGCATGCCAATGCTGCTCTTTTTAGCACCCGCACATGGATTTGTGCCAAAACGCGTTTTAAGCATGAATAAGCAACTTTTGGTAGACGAGGATGCAGTTTTCTGCAAAAACACACGATATGCATGCAAATGATGCTTTTGGCAGAACGCGCGTGTGGATTTCTACCAAACGACGTGAAAAGCATGCCAATGCTGCTCTTTTTAGAACCCGCACTTGGATTTGTGCCAAAACCCGTTTTAAGCATGAATATGACACTTTTGGTAGACGAGGATGCAGTTTTCTGCAAAACCACACGATATGCAAGCAAATGACGCTTTTGGCAGAACGCGCGTGTGGATTTCTACCAAACGACGTGAAATGCATGCCA
The DNA here is from genome assembly GCF_038994185.2 of Dermacentor albipictus. NCBI lineage: Eukaryota > Metazoa > Arthropoda > Arachnida > Ixodida > Ixodidae > Dermacentor > Dermacentor albipictus. The sequence continues at coordinate 73,162 of NW_027225750.1, read as the reverse complement.
ATGCTGCTCTTTTTAGAACCCGCACATGGATTTGTGCCAAAACGCGTTTTAAGCATGAATATGACACTTTTGGTAGACGAGTATGCAGTTTTCTGCAAAACTACACGATATGCATGCAAATGGTGCTTTTGGCAGAACGCGCGTGTGGATTTCTACCAAACGACGTGAAAAGCATGCCATTGCTGCTCTTTTTAGCACCCGCACATGGATTTGTGCCAAAACGCGTTTTAAGCATGAATACGCAACTTTTGGTAGACGAGGATGCAGTTTTCTGCAAAACCACACGATATGCATGCAAATGACGCTTTAAGCAGAACGCGCGTGTGGATTTCTACCAAACGACGTGAAAAGCATGCCAATGCTGCTCTTTTTAGCACCCGCACATGGATTTGTGCCAAAACGCGTTTTAAGCATGAATATGCAACTTTTGGTAGACGAGGATGCAGTTTTCTGCAAAACCACACGATATGCATGCAAATGGTGCTTTTGGCAGAACGCTCATGTGGATTTCTACCAAACGACGTGAAAAGCATGCCAATGCTGCTCTTTTTAGAACCCGCACATCGATTTGTGGCAAAACGCGTTTTAAGCATGAATATGACACTTTTGGTAGACGAGTATGCAGTTTTCTGCACAACCACACGATATGCATGCAAATGGTGCTTTTGGCAGAACGCCCGTGTGGATTTCTACCAAACGACGTGAAAAGCATGCCAATGCAGCTCTTTTTAGAACCCGCACATGGATTTGTGCCAAAATGCGTTTTAAGCATGAATATGACACTTTTGGTAGACGAGGATGCAGTTTTCTGCAAAACCACACGATATGCATGCAAATGGTGCTTTTGGCAGAACGCGCGTGTGGATTTCTACCAAACGAGGTGAAAAGCATGCCAATGCTGCTCTTTTTAGAACCCGCACACGGATTTGTGCCAAAACGCGTTTTAAGCATGAATATGACACTTTTGGTAGACGAGTATGCAGTTTTCTGCAAAACTACACGATATGCATGCAAATGGTGCTTTTGGCAGAACGCGCGTGTGGATTTCTACCAAACGACGTGAAAAGCATGCCAATGCAGCTCTTTTTAGAACCCGCACATGGATTTGTGCCAAAATGCGTTTTAAGCATGAATATGACACTTTTGGTAGACGAGGATGCAGTTTTCTGCAAAACCACACGATATGCATGCAAATGGTGCTTTTGGCAGAACGCGCGTGTGGATTTCTACCAAACGAGGTGAAAAACATGCCAATGCTGCTCTTTTTAGAACCCGCACACGGATTTGTGCCAAAACGCGTTTTAAGCATGAATATGACACTTTTGGTAGACGAGTATGCAGTTTTCTGCAAAACTACACGATATGCATGCAAATGGTGCTTTTGGCAGAACGCGCGTGTGGATTTCTACCAAACGACGTGAAAAGCATGCCAATGCTGCTCTTTTTAGCACCCGCACATGGATTTGTGCCAAAACGCGTTTTAAGCATGAATACGCAACTTTTGGTAGACGAGGATGCAGTTTTCTGCAAAACCACACGATATGCATGCAGATGACGCTTTTGGCAGAACGCGCGTGTGGATTTCTACCAAACGACGTGAAAAGCATGCCAATGCTGCTCTTTTTAGCACCCGCACATGGATTTGTGCCAAAACGCGTTTTAAGCATGAATAAGCAACTTTTGGTAGACGAGGATGCAGTTTTCTGCAAAAACACACGATATGCATGCAAATGATGCTTTTGGCAGAACGCGCGTGTGGATTTCTACCAAACGACGTGAAAAGCATGCCAATGCTGCTCTTTTTAGAACCCGCACATGGATTTGTGCCAAAACCCGTTTTAAGCATGAATATGACACTTTTGGTAGACGAGGATGTAGTTTTCTGCAAAACCACACGATATGCATGCAAATGACGCTTTTGGCAGAACGCGCGTGTGGATTTCTACCAAACGACGTGAAATGCATGCCAATGCTGCTCTTTTTAGAACCACACATGGTAGACGAGTATGCAGTTTGCAATATGACACTTTTTAGAACCCGCACATGGATTTGTGCCAAAACGCGTTTTAAGCATGAATATGACACTTTTGGTAGACGAGTATGCAGTTTTCTGCAAAACTACACGATATGCATGCAAATGGTGCTTTTGGCAGAACGCGCGTGTGGATTTCTACCAAACGACGTGAAAAGCATGCCATTGCTGCTCTTTTTAGCACCCGCACATGGATTTGTGCCAAAACGCGTTTTAAGCATGAATACGCAACTTTTGGTAGACGAGGATGCAGTTTTCTGCAAAACCACACGATATGCATGCAAATGACGCTTTTGGCAGAACGCGCGTGTGGATTTCTACCAAACGACGTGAAAAGCATGCCAATGCTGCTCTTTTTAGCACCCGCACATGGATTTGTGCCAAAACGCGTTTTAAGCATGAATATGCAACTTTTGGTAGACGAGGATGCAGTTTTCTGCAAAACCACACGATATGCATGCAAATGGTGCTTTTGGCAGAACGCTCATGTGGATTTCTACCAAACGACGTGAAAAGCATGCCAATACTGCTCTTTTTAGAACCCGCACATCGATTTGTGGCAAAACGCGTTTTAAGCATGAATATGACACTTTTGGTAGACGAGTATGCAGTTTTCTGCACAACCACACGATATGCATGCAAATGGTGCTTTTGGCAGAACGCCCGTGTGGATTTCTACCAAACGACGTGAAAAGCATGCCAATGCAGCTCTTTTTAGAACCCGCACATGGATTTGTGCCAAAATGCGTTTTAAGCATGAATATGACACTTTTGGTAGACGAGGATGCAGTTTTCTGCAAAACCACACGATATGCATGCAAATGGTGCTTTTGGCAGAACGCGCGTGTGGATTTCTACCAAACGAGGTGAAAAGCATGCCAATGCTGCTCTTTTTAGAACCCGCACACGGATTTGTGCCAAAACGCGTTTTAAGCATGAATATGACACTTTTGGTAGACGAGTATGCAGTTTTCTGCAAAACTACACGATATGCATGCAAATGGTGCTTTTGGCAGAACGCGCGTGTGGATTTCTACCAAACGACGTGAAAAGCATGCCAATGCTGCTCTTTTTAGCACCCGCACATGGATTTGTGCCAAAACGCGTTTTAAGCATGAATACGCAACTTTTGTTAGACGAGGATGCAGTTTTCTGCAAAACCACACGATATGCATGCAAATGACGCTTTTGGCAGAACGCGCGTGTGGATTTCTACCAAACGACGTGAAAAGCATGCCAATGCTGCTCTTTTTAGCACCCGCACATGGATTTGTGCCAAAACGCGTTTTAGGCATGAATAAGCAACTTTTGGTAGACGAGGATGCAGTTTTCTGCAAAAACACACGATATGCATGCAAATGATGCTTTTGGCAGAACGCGCCTGTGGATTTCTACCAAACGACGTGAAAAGCATGCCAATGCTGCTCTTTTTAGAACCCGCACATGGATTTGTGCCAAAACCCGTTTTAAGCATGAATATGACACTTTTGGTAGACGAGGATGCAGTTTTCTGCAAAACCACACGATATGCATGCAAATGACGCTTTTGGCAGAACGCGCGTGTGGATTTCTACCAAACGACGTGAAAAGCATGCCAATGCTGCTCTTTTTAGCACCCGCACATGAATTTGTGCCAAAACGCGTTTTAAGCATGAATATGCAACTTTTGGTAGACGAGGATGCAGTTTTCTGCAAAACCACACGATATGCATGCAAATGGTGCTTTTGGCAGAACGCGCGTGTGGATTTCTACCAAACGACGTGAAAAGCATGCCAATGCTGCTCTTTTTAGAACCCGCACATCGATTTGTGCCAAAACGCGTTTTAAGCATGAATATGACACTTTTGGTAGACGAGTATGCAGTTTTCTGCACAACCACACGATAAGCATGCAAATGGTGCTTTTGGCAGAACGCGCGTGTGGATTTCTACCAAACGACGTGAAAAGCATGCCAATGCTGCTCTTTTTAGAACCCGCACATGGATTTGTGCCAAAATGCGTTTTAAGCATGAATATGACACTTTTGGTAGACGAGGATGCAGTTTTCTGCAAAACCACACGATATGCATGCAAATGGTGCTTTTGGCAGAACGCGCGTGTGGATTTCTACCAAACGACGTGAAAAGCATGTCAATGCTGCTCTTTTTAGAACCCGCACACGGATTTGTGCCAAAACGCGTTTTAAGCATGAATATGACACTTTTGGTAGACGAGTATGCAGTTTTCTGCAAAACTACACGATATGCATGCAAATGGTGCTTTTGGCAGAACGCGCGTGTGTATTTCTACCAAACGACGTGAAAAGCATGCCAATGCTGCTCTTTTTAGCACCCGCACATGGATTTGTGCCAAAACGCGTTTTAAGCATGAATACGCAACTTTTGGTAGACGAGGATGCAGTTTTCTGCAAAACCACACGATATGCATGCAAATGACGCTTTTGGCAGAACGCGCGTGTGGATTTCTACCAAACGACGTGAAAAGCATGCCAATGCTGCTCTTTTTAGAACCCGCACATCGATTTGTGCCAAAACGCGTTTTAAGCATGAATATGACACTTTTGGTAGACGAGGATGCAGTTTTCTGCAAAACCACACGATATGCATGCAAATGGTGCTTTTGGCAGAACGCGCGTGTGGATTTCTACCAAACGACGTGAAAAGCATGCCAATGCTGCTCTTTTTAGCACCCGCACATGGATTTGTGCCAAAACGCGTTTTAAGCATGAATACGCAACTTTTGGTAGACGAGGATGCAGTTTTCTGCAAAACCACACGATACGCATGCAAATGACGCTTTTGGCAGAACGCGCGTGTGGATTTCTACCAAACGACGTGAAAAGCATGCCAATGCTGCTCTTTTTAGCACCCGCACATGGATTTGTGCCAAAACGCGTTTTAAGCATGAATATGACACTTTTGGTAGACGAGTATGCAGTTTTCTGCAAAACTACACGATATGCATGCAAATGGTGCTTTTGGCAGAACGCGCGTGTGGATTTCTACCAAACGACGTGAAAAGCATGCCAATGCTGCTCTTTTTAGCACCCGCACATGGGTTTGTGCCAAAACGCGTTTTAAGCATGAATACGCAACTTTTGGTAGACGAGGATGCAGTTTTCTGCAAAACCACACGATACGCATGCAAATGACGCTTTTGGCAGAACGCGCGTGTGGATTTCTACCAAACGACGTGAAAAGCATGCCAATGCTGCTCTTTTTAGCACCCGCACATGGATTTGTGCCAAAACGCGTTTTAAGCATGAATATGCAACTTTTGGTAGACGAGGATGCAGTTTTCTGCAAAACCACACGATATGCATGCAAATGGTGCTTTTGGCAGAACGCGCGTGTGGATTTCTACCAAACGACGTGAAAAGCATGCCAATGCTGCTCTTTTTAGAACCCGCACATCGATTTGTGGCAAAACGCGTTTTAAGCATGAATATGACACTTTTGGTAGACGAGTATGCAGTTTTCTGCACAACCACACGATATGCATGCAAATGGTGCTTTTGGCAGAACGCCCGTGTGGATTTCTACCAAACGACGTGAAAAGCATGCCAATGCTGCTCTTTTTAGCACCCGCACATGGATTTGTGCCAAAACGCGTTTTAAGCATGAATACGCAACTTTTGGTAGACGAGGATGCAGTTTTCTGCAAAACCACACGATATGCATGCAAATAGTGCTTTTGGCAGAACGCGCGTGTGGATTTCTACCAAACGACGTGAAAAGCATGCCAATGCTGCTCTTTTTAGAACCCGCACATGGATTTGTGCCAAAACGCGTTTTAAGCATGAATATGACACTTTTGGTAGACGAGGATGCAGTTTTCTGCAAAACCACACGATATGCATGCAAATGGTGCTTTTGGCAGAACGCGCGTGTGGATTTCTACCAAACGACGTGAAAAGCATGCCAATGCTGCTCTTTTTAGAACCCGCACATGGATTTGTGCCAAAATGCGTTTTAAGCATGAATATGACACTTTTGGTAGACGAGGATGCAGTTTTCTGCAAAACCACACGATATGCATGCAAATGGTGCTTTTGGCAGAACGCGCGTGTGGATTTCTACCAAACGACGTGAAAAGCATGTCAATGCTGCTCTTTTTAGAACCCGCACATGGATTTGTGCCAAAACGCGTTTTAAGCATGAATATGACACTTTTGGTAGACGAGTATGCAGTTTTCTGCAAAACTACACGATATGCATGCAAATGCTGCTTTTGGCAGAACGCGCATGTGGATTTCTACCAAACGTCGTGAAAAGCATGCCAATGCTGCTCTTTTTAGCACCCGCACATGGATTTGTGCCAAAACGCGTTTTAAGCATGAATACGCAACTTTTGGTAGACGAGGATGCAGTTTTCTGCAAAACCACACGATATGCATGCAAATGACGCTTTTGGCAGAACGCGCGTGTGGATTTCTACCAAACGACGTGAAAAGCATGCCAATGCTGCTCTTTTTAGCACCCGCACATGGATTTGTGCCAAAACGCGTTTTAAGCATGAATATGCAACTTTTGGTAGACGAGGATGCAGTTTTCTGCAAAACCACACGATATGCATGCAAATGGTGCTTTTGGCAGAACGCGCGTGTGGATTTCTACCAAACGACGTGAAAAGCATGCCAATGCTGCTCTTTTTAGAACCCGCACATTGATTTGTGCCAAAACGCGTTTTAAGCATAAATATGACACTTTTGGTAGACGAGTATGCAGTTTTCTGCACAACCACTTGATATGCATGCAAATGGTGCTTTTGGCAGAACGCCCGTGTGAATTTCTACCAAACGACGTGAAAAGCATGCCAATGCTGCTCTTTTTAGCACCCGCACACGGATTTGTGCCAAAACGCGTTTTAAGCATGAATACGCAACTTTTGGTAGACGAGGATGCAGTTTTCTGCACAACCACACGATATGCATGCAAATTGTGCTTTTGGCAGAACGCCCATGTGGATTTCTACCAAACGACGTGAAAAGCATGCCAATGCTGCTCTTTTTACAACCCGCACATGGATTTGTGCCAAAACGCGTTTTAAGCGTGAATATGACACTTTTGGTAGACGAGGATGCAGTTTTCTGCAAAACCACACGATATGCATGCAAATGGTGCTTTTGGCAGAATGCGCGTGTGGATTTCTACCAAACGACGTGAAAAGCATGCCAATGCTGCTCTTTTGAGAACCCGCACATGGATTTGTGCCAAAACGCGTTTTAAGCATGAATATGACACTTTTGGTAGACGAGGATGCAGTTTTCTGCAAAACCACACGATATGCATGCAAATGGTGCTTTTGGCAGAACGCGCGTGTGGATTTCTACCAAACGACGTGAAAAGCATGCCAATGCTGCTCTTTTTAGAACCCGCACATGGATTTGTGCCAAAACGCGTTTTAAGCATGAATATGACACTTTTGGTAGACGAGGATGCAGTTTTCTGCAAAACCACACGATATGCATGCAAATGGTGCTTTTGGCAGAACGCGCGTGTGGATTTCTACCAAACGACGTGAAAAGCATGCCAATGCTGCTCTTTTTAGAACCCGCACATGGATTTGTGCCAAAACCCGTTTTAAGCATGAATATGACACTTTTGGTAGACGAGGATGCAGTTTTCTGCAAAACCACACGATATGCATGCAAATGACGCTTTTGGCAGAACGCGCGTGTGGATTTCTACCAAACGACGTGAAAAGAATGCCAATGCTGCTCTTTTTAGCACCCGCACATGGATTTGTGCCAAAACGCGTTTTAAGCATGAATATGCAACTTTTGGTAGACGAGCATGCAGTTTTCTGCACAACCACACGATATGCATGCAAATGGTGCTTTTGGCAGAATGCGCGTGTGGATTTCTACCAAACGACGTGAAAAGCACGCCAATGCTGCTCTTTTGAGAACCCGCACATGGATTTGTGACAAAACGCGTTTTAAGCATGAATATCACACTTTTGGTAGACGAGGATGCAGTTTTCTGCAAAACCACACGATATGCATGCAAATGGTGCTTTTGGCAGAACTCGCGTGTGGATTTCCACCAAACGACGTGAAAAGCATGCCAATGCAGCTCTTTTTAGAACCCGCACACGGATTTGTGCCAAAACGCGTTTTAAGCATGAATATGACACTTTTGGTAGACGAGTATGCAGTTTTCTGCAAAACTACACGATATGCATGCAAATGGTGCTTTTGGCAGAACGCGCGTGTGGATTTCTACCAAACGACGTGAAAAGCATGCCAATGCTGCTCTTTTTAGCACCCGCACATGGATTTGTGCCAAAACGCGTTTTAAGCATGAATACGCAACTTTTGGTAGACGAGGATGCAGTTTTCTGCAAAACCACACGATATGCATGCAAATGACGCTTTTGGCAGAACGCGCGTGTGGATTTCTACCAAACGACGTGAAAAGCATGCCAATGCTGCTCTTTTTAGCACCCGCACATGGATTTGTGCCAAAACGCGTTTTAAGCATGAATATGCAACTTTTGGTAGACGAGGATGCAGTTTTCTGCAAAACCCCACGATATGCATGCAAATGGTGCTTTTGGCAGAACGCGCGTGTGGATTTCTACCAAACGACGTGAAAAGCATGCCAATGCTGCTCTTTTTAGAACCCGCACATCGATTTGTGGCAAAACGCGTTTTAAGCATGAATATGACACTTTTGGTAGACGAGTATGCAGTTTTCTGCACAACCACACGATATGCATGCAAATGGTGCTTTTGGCAGAACGCCCATGTGGATTTCTACCAAACGACGTGAAAAGCATGCCAATGCTGCTCTTTTTAGCACCCGCACATGGATTTGTGCCAAAACGCGTTTTAAGCATGAATACGAAACTTTTGGTAGACGAGGATGCAGTTTTCTGCAAAACCACACGATATTTATGCAAATGACGCTTTTGGCAGAACGCGCGTGTGGATTTCTACCAAACGACGTGAAAAGCATGCCAATGCTGCTCTTTTTAGAACCCGCACATCGATTTGTGCCAAAACGCGTTTTAAGCATGAATATGACACTTTTGGTAGACGAGTATGCAGTTTTCTGCACAACCACACGATATGCATGCAAATGGTGCTTTTGGCAGAACGCCCGTGTGGATTTCTACCAAACGACGTGAAAAGCATGCCAATGCTGCTCTTTTTAGCACCCGCACATGGATTTGTGCCAAAACGCGTTTTAAGCATGAATACGCAACTTTTGGTAGACGAGGATGCAGTTTTCTGCAAAACCTCACGATATGCATGCAAATGGTGCTTTTGGCAGAACGCGCGTGTGGATTTCTACCAAACGACGTGAAATGCATGCCAATGCTGCTCTTTTTAGAACCCGCACATGGATTTGTGCCAAAACGCGTTTTAAGCATGAATATGACACTTTTGGTAGACGAGTATGCAGTTTTTTGCAAAACTACACGATATGCATGCAAATGGTGCTTTTGGCAGAACGCGCGTGTGGATTTCTACCAAACGACGTGAAAAGCATGCCATTGCTGCTCTTTTTAGCACCCGCACATGGATTTGTGCCAAAACGCGTTTTAAGCATGAATACGCAACTTTTGGTAGACGAGGATGCAGTTTTCTGCAAAACCACACGATATGCATGCAAATGACGCTTTTGGCAGAACGCGCGTGTGGATTTCTACCAAACGACGTGAAAAGCATGCCAATGCTGCTCTTTTTAGCACCCGCACATGGATTTGTGCCAAAACGCGTTTTAAGCATGAATATGCAACTTTTGGTAGACGAGGATGCAGTTTTCTGCAAAACCACACGATATGCATGCAAATGGTGCTTTTGGCAGAACGCGCGTGTGGATTTCTACCAAACGACGTGAAAAGCATGCCAATGCTGCTCTTTTTAGAACCCGCACATCGATTTGTGGCAAAACGCGTTTTAAGCATGAATATGACACTTTTGGTAGACGAGTATGCAGTTTTCTGCACAACCACACGATATGCATGCAAATGGTGCTTTTGGCAGAACGCCCGTGTGGATTTCTACCAAACGGCGTGAAAAGCATGCCAATGCAGCTCTTTTTAGAACCCGCACATGGATTTGTGCAAAAATGCGTTTTAAGCATGAATATGACACTTTTGGTAGACGAGGATGCAGTTTTCTGCAAAACCACACGATATGCATGCAAATGGTGCTTTTGGCAGAACGCGCGTGTGGATTTCTACCAAACGCGGTGAAAAGCATGCCAATGCTGCTCTTTTTAGAACCCGCACACGGATTTGTGGCAAAACGCGTTTTAAGCATGAATATGACACTTTGGGTAGACGAGTATGCAGTTTTCTGCAAAACCACACGATATGCATGCAAATGGTGCTTTTGGCAGAACGCGCGTGTGGATTTCTACCAAACGACGTGAAAAGCATGCCAATGCTGCTCTTTTTAGAACCCGCACATCGATTTGAGGCAAAACGCGTTTTAAGCATGAATATGACACTTTTGGTAGACGAGTATGCAGTTTTCTGCACAACCACACGATATGCATGCAAATGGTGCTTTTGGCAGAACGCCCGTGTGGATTTCTACCAAACGACGTGAAAAGCACGCCAATGCAGCTCTTTTTAGAACCCGCACATGGATTTGTGCCAAAATGCGTTTTAAGCATGAATATGACACTTTTGGTAGACGAGGATGCAGTTTTCTGCAAAACCACACGATATGCATGCAAATGGTGCTTTTGGCAGAACGCGCGTGTGGATTTCTACCAAACGAGGTGAAAAGCATGCCAATGCTGCTCTTTTTAGAACCCGCACACGGATTTGTGCCAAAACGCGTTTTAAGCATGAATATGACACTTTTGGTAGACGAGTATGCAGTTTTCTGCAAAACCACACGATACGCATGCAAATGACGCTTTTGGCAGAACGCGCGTGTGGATTTCTACCAAACGACGTGAAAAGCATGCCAATGCTGCTCTTTTTAGAACCCGCACATCGATTTGTGCCAAAACGCGTTTTAAGCATGGGTATGACACTTTTGGTAGACGAGTATGCAGTTTTCTGCACAACCACACGATATGCATGCAAATGGTGCTTTTGGCAGAACGCCCGTGTGGATTTCTACCAAACGACGTGAAAAGCATGCCAATGCTGCTCTTTTTAGCACCCGCACATGGATTTGTGCCAAAACGCGTTTTAAGCATGAATACGCAACTTTTGGTAGACGAGGATGCAGTTTTCTGCAAAACCTCACGATATGCATGCAAATGGTGCTTTTGGCAGAACGCGCGTGTGGATTTCTACCAAACGACGTGAAATGCATGCCAATGCTGCTCTTTTTAGAACCCGCACATGGATTTGTGCCAAAACGCGTTTTAAGCATGAATATGACACTTTTGGTAGACGAGTATGCAGTTTTTTGCAAAACTACACGATATGCATGCAAATGGTGCTTTTGGCAGAACGCGCGTGTGGATGTCTACCAAACGACGTGAAAAGCATGCCATTGCTGCTCTTTTTAGCACCCGCACATGGATTTGTGCCAAAACGCGTTTTAAGCATGAATACGCAACTTTTGGTAGACGAGGATGCAGTTTTCTGCAAAACCACACGATATGCATGCAAATGACGCTTTTGGCAGAACGCGCGTGTGGATTTCTACCAAACGACGTGAAAAGCATGCCAATGCTGCTCTTTTTAGCACCCGCACATGGATTTGTGCCAAAACGCGTTTTAAGCATGAATATGCAACTTTTGGTAGACGAGGATGCAGTTTTCTGCAAAACCACACGATATGCATGCAAATGGTGCTTTTGGCAGAACGCGCGTGTGGATTTCTACCAAACGACGTGAAAAGTGCTGCTCTTTTTAGAACCCGCACATCGATTTGTGGCAAAACGCGTTTTAAGCATGAATATGACACTTTTGGTAGACGAGTATGCAGTTTTCTGCACAACCACACGATATGCATGCAAATGGTGCTTTTGGCAGAACGCCCGTGTGGATTTCTACCAAACGACGTGAAAAGCATGCCAATGCTGCTCTTTTTAGCACCCGCACATGGATTTGTGCCAAAACGCGTTTTAAGCATGAATAAGCAACTTTTGGTAGACGAGGATGCAGTTTTCTGCAAAAACACACGATATGCATGCAAATGATGCTTTTGGCAGAACGCGCGTGTGGATTTCTACCAAACGACGTGAAAAGCATGCCAATGCTGCTCTTTTTAGAACCCGCACATGGATTTGTGCCAAAACCCGTTTTAAGCATGAATATGACACTTTTGGTAGACGAGGATGCAGTTTTCTGCAAAACCACACGATATGCATGCAAATGACGCTTTTGGCAGAACGCGCGTGTGGATTTCTACCAAACGACGTGAAAAGCATGCCAATGCTGCTCTTTTTAGCACCCGCACATGAATTTGTGCCAAAACGCGTTTTAAGCATGAATATGCAACTTTTGGTAGACGAGGATGCAGTTTTCTGCAAAACCACACGATATGCATGCAAATGGTGCTTTTGGCAGAACGCGCGTGTGGATTTCTACCAAACGACGTGAAAAGCATGCCAATGCTGCTCTTTTTAGAACCCGCACATCGATTTGTGCCAAAACGCGTTTTAAACATGAATATCACACTTTTGGTAGACGAGGATGCAGTTTTCTGCAAAACCACACGATATGCATGCAAATGGTGCTTTTGGCAGAACGCGCGTGTGGATTTCTACCAAACGACGTGAAAAGCATGCCAATGCAGCTCTTTTTAGAACCCGCACACGGATTTGTGCCAAAACGCGTTTTAAGCATGAATATGACACTTTTGGTAGACGAGTATGCAGTTTTCTGCAAAACTACACGATATGCATGCAAATGGTGCTTTTGGCAGAACGCGCGTGTGGATTTCTACCAAACGACGTGAAAAGCATGCCAATGCTGCTCTTTTTAGCACCCGCACATGAATTTGTGCCAAAACGCGTTTTAAGCATGAATACGCAACTTTTGGTAGACGAGGATGCAGTTATCTGCAAAACCACACGATATGCATGCAAATGGTGCTTTTGGCAGAATGCGCGTGTGGATTTCTACCAAACGACGTGAAAAGCATGCCAATGCTGCTCTTTTGAGAACCCGCACATGGATTTGTGCCAAAACGCGTTTTAAACATGAATATCACACTTTTGGTAGACGAGGATGCAGTTTTCTGCAAAACCACACGATATGCATGCAAATGGTGCTTTTGGCAGAACGCGCGTGTGGATTTCTACCAAACGACGTGAAAAGCATGCCAATGCAGCTCTTTTTGAACCCGCACACGGATTTGTGCCAAACGCGTTTTAAGCATGAATATGACACTTTTGGTAGACGAGTATGCAGTTTTCTGCAAAACTACACGATATGCATGCAAATGGTGCTTTTGGCAGAACGCGCGTGTGGATTTCTACCAAACGACGTGAAAAGCATGCCAATGCTGCTCTTTTTAGCACCCGCACATGGGTTTGTGCCAAAACGCGTTTTAAGCATGAATACGCAACTTTTGGTAGACGAGGATGCAGTTTTCTGCAAAACCACACGATACGCATGCAAATGACGCTTTTGGCAGAACGCGCGTGTGGATTTCTACCAAACGACGTGAAAAGCATGCCAATGCTGCTCTTTTTAGCACCCGCACATGGATTTGTGCCAAAACGCGTTTTAAGCATGAATATGCAACTTTTGGTAGACGAGGATGCAGTTTTCTGCAAAACCACACGATATGCATGCAAATGGTGCTTTTGGCAGAACGCGCGTGTGGATTTCTACCAAACGACGTGAAAAGCATGCCAATGCTGCTCTTTTTAGAACCCGCACATCGATTTGTGGCAAAACGCGTTTTAAGCATGAATATGACACTTTTGGTAGACGAGTATGCAGTTTTCTGCACAACCACACGATATGCATGCAAATGGTGCTTTTGGCAGAACGCCCGTGTGGATTTCTACCAAACGACGTGAAAAGCATGCCAATGCTGCTCTTTTTAGCACCCGCACATGGATTTGTGCCAAAACGCGTTTTAAGCATGAATACGCAACTTTTGGTAGACGAGGATGCAGTTTTCTGCAAAACCACACGATATGCATGCAAATAGTGCTTTTGGCAGAACGCGCGTGTGGATTTCTACCAAACGACGTGAAAAGCATGCCAATGCTGCTCTTTTAGAACCCGCATATGGATTTGTGCCAAAACGCGTTTTAAGCATGAATATGACACTTTTGGTAGACGAGGATGCAGTTTTCTGCAAAACCACATGATATGCATGCAAATGGTGCTTTTGGCAGAACGCGCGTGTGGATTTCTACCAAACGACGTGAAAAGCATGCCAATGCTGCTCTTTTTAGAACCCGCACATGGATTTGTGCCAAAATGCGTTTTAAGCATGAATATGACACTTTTGGTAGACGAGGATGCAGTTTTCTGCAAAACCACACGATATGCATGCAAATGGTGCTTTTGGCAGAACGCGCGTGTGGATTTCTACCAAACGACGTGAAAAGCATGTCAATGCTGCTCTTTTTAGAACCCGCACACGGATTTGTGCCAAAACGCGTTTTAAGCATGAATATGACACTTTTGGTAGACGAGTATGCAGTTTTCTGCAAAACTACACGATATGCATGCAAATGCTGCTTTTGGCAGAACGCGCGTGTGGATTTCTACCAAACGTCGTGAAAAGCATGCCAATGCTGCTCTTTTTAGCACCCGCACATGGATTTGTGCCAAAACGCGTTTTAAGCATGAATACGCAACTTTTGGTAGACGAGGATGCAGTTTTCTGCAAAACCACACGATATGCATGCAAATGACGCTTTTGGCAGAACGCGCGTGTGGATTTCTACCAAACGACGTGAAAAGCATGCCAATGCTGCTCTTTTTAGCACCCGCACATGTATTTGTGCCAAAACGCGTTTTAAGCATGAATATGCAACTTTTGGTAGACGAGGATGCAGTTTTCTGCAAAACCACACGATATGCATGCAAATGGTGCTTTTGGCAGAACGCGCGTATGGATTTCTACCAAACGACGTGAAAAGCATGCCAATGCTGCTCTTTTTAGAACCCGCACATTGATTTGTGCCAAAACGCGTTTTAAGCATAAATATGACACTTTTGGTAGACGAGTATGCAGTTTTCTGCACAACCACACGATATGCATGCAAATGGTGCTTTTGGCAGAACGCCCGTGTGAATTTCTACCAAACGACGTGAAAAGCATGCCAATGCTGCTCTTTTTAGCACCCGCACACGGATTTGTGCCAAAACGCGTTTTAAGCATGAATACGCAACTTTTGGTAGACGAGGATGCAGTTTTCTGCACAACCACACGATATGCATGCAAATTGTGCTTTTGGAAGAACGCCCATGTGGATTTCTACCAAACGACGTGAAAAGCATGCCAATGCTGCTCTTTTTACAACCCGCACATGGATTTGTGCCAAAACGCGTTTTAAGCGTGAATATGACACTTTTGGTAGACGAGGATGCAGTTTTCTGCAAAACCACACGATATGCATGCAAATGGTGCTTTTGGCAGAATGCGCGTGTGGATTTCTACCAAACGACGTGAAAAGCATGCCAATGCTGCTCTTTTGAGAACCCGCACATGGATTTGTGCCAAAACGCGTTTTAAGCATGAATATGACACTTTTGGTAGACGAGGATGCAGTTTTCTGCAAAACCACACGATATGCATGCAAATGGTGCTTTTGGCAGAACGCGCGTGTGGATTTCTACCAAACGACGTGAAAAGCATGCCAATGCTGCTCTTTTTAGAACCCGCACATGGATTTGTGCCAAAACGCGTTTTAAGCATGAATATGACACTTTTGGTAGACGAGGATGCAGTTTTCTGCAAAACCACACGATATGCATGCAAATGGTGCTTTTGGCAGAACGCGCGTGTGGATTTCTACCAAACGACGTGAAAAGCATGCCAATGCTGCTCTTTTTAGAACCCGCACATGGATTTGTGCCAAAACCCGTTTTAAGCATGAATATGACACTTTTGGTAGACGAGGATGCAGTTTTCTGCAAAACCACACGATATGCATGCAAATGACGCTTTTGGCAGAACGCGCGTGTGGATTTCTACCAAACGACGTGAAAAGCATGCCAATGCTGCTCTTTTTAGCACCCGCACATGGATTTGTGCCAAAACGCGTTTTAAGCATGAATATGCAACTTTTGGTAGACGAGGATGCAGTTTTCTGCAAAACCACACGATATGCATGCAAATGGTGCTTTTGGCAGAACGCGCGTGTGGATTTCTACCAAACGACGTGAAAAGCATGCCAATGCTGCTCTTTTTAGAACCCGCACATCGATTTGTGCCAAAACGCGTTTTAAGCATGAATATGACACTTTTGGTAGACGAGTATGCAGTTTTCTGCACAACCACACGATATGCATGCAAATGTGCTTTTGGCAGAACGCGCGTGTGGATTTCTACCAAACGACGTGAAAAGCATGCCAATGCTGCTCTTTTTAGAACCCCCACATGGATTTGTGCCAAAATGCGTATTAAGCATGAATATGACACTTTTGGTAGACGAGGATGCAGTTTTCTGCAAAACCACACGATATGCATGCAAATGGTGCTTTTGGCAGAACGCGCGTGTGGATTTCTACCAAACGACGTGAAAAGCATGTCAATGCTGCTCTTTTTAGAACCCGCACACGGATTTGTGCCAAAATGCGTTTAAGCATGAATATGACACTTTTGGTAGACGAGGATGCAGTTTCTGCAAAACCACACGATATGCATGCAAATGGTGCTTTTGGCAGAACGCGCGTGTGGATTTCTACCAAAGGACGTGAAAAGCATGTCAATGCTGCTCTTTTTAGAACCCGCACATGGATTTGTGCCAAAACGCGTTTTAAGCATGAATATGACACTTTTGGTAGACGAGTATGCAGTTTTCTGCAAAACTACACGATATGCATGCAAATGGTGCTTTTGGCAGAACGCGCGTGTGGATTTCTACCAAACGACGTGAAAAGCATGCCAATGCTGCTCTTTTTAGCACCCGCACATGGATTTGTGCCAAAACGCGTTTAAAGCATGAATACGCAACTTTTGGTAGACGAGGATGCAGTTTTCTGCAAAACCACACGATATGCATGCAAATGACGCTTTTGGCAGAACGCGCCTGTGGATTTCTACCAAACGACGTGAAATGCATGCCAATGCTGCTCTTTTTAGAACCCGCACATCGATTTGTGCCAAAACGCGTTTTAAGCATGAATATGACACTTTTGGTAGACGAGTATGCAGTTTTCTGCACAACCACACGATATGCATGCAAATGGTGCTTTTGGCAGAACGCCCGTGTGGATTTCTACCAAACGACGTGAAAAGCATGCCAATGCTGCTCTTTTTAGCACCCGCACATGGATTTGTGCCAAAACGCGTTTTAAGCATGAATACGCAACTTTTGGTAGACGAGGATGCAGTTTTCTGCAAAACCACACGATATGCATGCAAATGGTGCTTTTGGCAGAATGCGCGTGTGGATTTCTACCAAACGACGTGAAAAGCACGCCAATGCTGCTCTTTTGAGAACCCGCACATGGATTTGTGACAAAACGCGTTTTAAGCATGAATATCACACTTTTGGTAGACGAGGATGCAGTTTTCTGCAAAACCACACGATATGCATGCAAATGGTGCTTTTGGCAGAACGCGCGTGTGGATTTCCACCAAACGACGTGAAAAGCATGCCAATGCAGCTCTTTTTAGAACCCGCACACGGATTTGTGCCAAAACGCGTTTTAAGCATGAATATGACACTTTTGGTAGACGAGTATGCAGTTTTCTGCAAAACTACACGATATGCATGCAAATGGTGCTTTTGGCAGAACGCGCGTGTGGATTTCTACCAAACGACGTGAAAAGCATGCCAATGCTGCTCTTTTTAGCACCCGCACATGGATTTGTGCCAAAACGCGTTTTAAGCATGAATACGCAACTTTTGGTAGACGAGGATGCAGTTTTCTGCAAAACCACACGATATGCATGCAAATGACGCTTTTGGCAGAACGCGCGTGTGGATTTCTACCAAACGACGTGAAAAGCATGCCAATGCTGCTCTTTTTAGCACCCGCACATGGATTTGTGCCAAAACGCGTTTTAAGCATGAATATGCAACTTTTGGTAGACGAGGATGCAGTTTTATGCAAAACCACACGATATGCATGCAAATGGTGCTTTTGGCAGAACGCGCGTGTGGATTTCTACCAAACGAGGTGAAAAGCATGCCAATGCTGCTCTTTTTAGAACCCGCACACGGATTTGTGCCAAAATGCGTTTTAAGCATGAATATGACACTTTTGGTAGACGAGTATGCAGTTTTCTGCAAAACCACACGATACGCATGCAAATGACGCTTTTGGCAGAACGCATGTGGATTTCTACCAAACGACGTGAAAAGCATGCCAATGCTGCTCTTTTTAGAACCCGCACATCGATTTGTGCCAAAACGCGTTTTAAGCATGAGTATGACACTTTTGGTAGACGAGTATGCAGTTTTCTGCACAACCACACGATATGCATGCAAATGGTGCTTTTGGCAGAACGCCCGTGTGGATTTCTACCAAACGACGTGAAAAGCATGCCAATGCTGCTCTTTTTAGCACCCGCACATGGATTTGTGCCAAAACGCGTTTTAAGCATGAATACGCAACTTTTGGTAGACGAGGATGCAGTTTTCTGCAAAACCTCACGATATGCATGCAAATGGTGCTTTTGGCAGAACGCGCGTGTGGATTTCTACCAAACGACGTGAAATGCATGCCAATGCTGCTCTTTTTAGAACCCGCACATGGATTTGTGCCAAAACGCGTTTTAAGCATGAATATGACACTTTTGGTAGACGAGTATGCAGTTTTTTGCAAAACTACACGATATGCATGCAAATGGTGCTTTTGGCAGAACGCGCGTGTGGATTTCTACCAAACGACGTGAAAAGCATGCCATTGCTGCTCTTTTTAGCACCCGCACATGGATTTGTGCCAAAACGCGTTTTAAGCATGAATACGCAACTTTTGGTAGACGAGATGCAGTTTTCTGCAAAACACACGATATGCATGCAAATGACGCTTTTGGCAGAACGCGCGTGTGGATTTCTACCAAACGACGTGAAAAGCATGCCAATGCTGCTCTTTTTAGCACCCGCACACGGATTTGTGCCAAAACGCGTTTTAAGCATGAATACGCAACTTTTGTAGACGAGGATGCAGTTTTCTGCACAACCACACGATATGCATGCAAATTGTGCTTTTGCAGAACGCCCATGTGGATTTCTACCAAACGACGTGAAAAGCATGCAATGCTGCTCTTTTTACAACCCGCACATGGATTTGTGCCAAAACGCGTTTTAAGCGTGAATATGACACTTTTGGTAGACGAGGATGCAGTTTTCTGCAAAACCACACGATATGCATGCAAATGGTGCTTTTGGCAGAATGCGCGTGTGGATTTCTACCAACGACGTGAAAAGCATGCCAATGCTGCTCTTTTGAGAACCCGCACATGGATTTGTGCCAAAACGCGTTTTAAGCATGAATATGACACTTTTGGTAGACGAGGATGCAGTTTTCTGCAAAACCACACGATATGCATGCAAATGGTGCTTTTGGCAGAACGCGCGTGTGGATTTCTACCAAACGACGTGAAAAGCATGCCAATGCTGCTCTTTTTAGAAACCCGCACATGGATTTGTGCCAAAACGCGTTTTAAGCATGAATATGACACTTTGGTAGACGAGGATGCAGTTTTCTGCAAAACCACACGATATGCATGCAAATGGTGCTTTTGCAGAACGCGCGTGTGGATTTCTACCAAACGACGTGAAAAGCATGCCAATGCTGCTCTTTTTAGAACCCGCACATGGATTTGTGCCAAAACCCGTTTTAAGCATGAATATGACACTTTTGGTAGACGAGGATGCAGTTTTCTGCAAAACCACACGATATGCATGCAAATGACGCTTTTGGCAGAACGCGCGTGTGGATTTCTACCAAACGACGTGAAAAGCATGCCAATGCTGCTCTTTTTAGCACCCGCACATGGATTTGTGCCAAAACGCGTTTTAAGCATGAATATGCAACTTTTGGTAGACGAGGATGCAGTTTTCTGCAAAACCACACGATATGCATGCAAATGGTGCTTTTGGCAGAACGCGCGTGTGGATTTCTACCAAACGACGTGAAAAGCATGCCAATGCTGCTCTTTTTAGAACCCGCACATCGATTTGTGCCAAAACGCGTTTTAAGCATGAATATGACACTTTTGGTAGACGAGTATGCAGTTTTCTGCACAACCACACGATATGCATGCAAATGGTGCTTTTGGCAGAACGCGCGTGTGGATTTCTACCAAACGACGTGAAAAGCATGCCAATGCTGCTCTTTTTAGAACCCCCACATGGATTTGTGCCAAAATGCGTTTAAGCATGAATATGACACTTTTGGTAGACGAGGATGCAGTTTTCTGCAAAACCACACGATATGCATGCAAATGGTGCTTTTGGCAGAACGCGCGTGTGGATTTCTACCAAAGGACGTGAAAAGCATGTCAATGCTGCTCTTTTTAGAACCCGCACACGGATTTGTGCCAAAACGCGTTTTAAGCATGAATATGACACTTTTGGTAGACGAGTATGCAGTTTTCTGCAAAACTACACGATATGCATGCAAATGGTGCTTTTGGCAGAACGCGCGTGTGGATTTCTACACAAACGACGTGAAAAGCATGCCAATGCTGCTCTTTTTAGCACCGCACATGGATTTGTGCCAAAACGCGTTTTAAGCATGAATACGCAACTTTTGGTAGACGAGGATGCAGTTTTCTGCAAAACCACACGATATGCATGCAAATGACGCTTTTGGCAGAACGCGCGTGTGGATTTCTACCAAACGACGTGAAATGCATGCCAATGCTGCTCTTTTTAGAACCCGCACATCGATTTGTGCCAAAACGCGTTTTAAGCATGAATATGACACTTTTGGTAGACGAGTATGCAGTTTTCTGCACAACCACACGATATGCATGCAAATGGTGCTTTTGGCAGAACGCCCGTGTGGATTTCTACCAAACGACGTGAAAAGCATGCCAATGCTGCTCTTTTTAGCACCCGCACATGGATTTGTGCCAAAACGCGTTTTAAGCATGAATACGCAACTTTTGGTAGACGAGGATGCAGTTTTCTGCAAAACCACACGATATGCATGCAAATGGTGCTTTTGGCAGAATGCGCGTGTGGATTTCTACCAAACGACGTGAAAAGCACGCCAATGCTGCTCTTTTGAGAACCCGCACATGGATTTGTGACAAAAACGCGTTTTAAGCATGAATATCACACTTTTGGTAGACGAGGATGCAGTTTTCTGCAAAACCACACGATATGCATGCAAATGGTGCTTTTGGCAGAAACGCGCGTGTGGATTTCCACCAAACGACGTGAAAAGCATGCCAATGCAGCTCTTTTTAGAACCCGCACACGGATTTGTGCCAAAACGCGTTTTAAGCATGAATATGACACTTTTGGTAGACGAGTATGCAGTTTTCTGCAAAACTACACGATATGCATGCAAATGGTGCTTTTGGCAGAACGCCGCGTGTGGATTTCTACCAAACGACGTGAAAAGCATGCCAATGCTGCTCTTTTTAGCACCCGCACATGGATTTGTGCCAAAACGCGTTTTAAGCATGAATACGCAACTTTTGGTAGACGAGGATGCAGTTTTTCTGCAAAACCACACGATATGCATGCAAATGACGCTTTTGGCAGAACGCGCGTGTGGATTTCTACCAAACGACGTGAAAAGCATGCCAATGCTGCTCTTTTTAGCACCCGCACATGGATTTGTGCCAAAACGCGTTTTAAGCATGAATATGCAACTTTTGGTAGACGAGGATGCAGTTTTCTGCAAAACCCCACGATATGCATGCAAATGGTGCTTTTGCAGAACGCGCGTGTGGATTTCTACCAAACGACGTGAAAAGCATGCCAATGCTGCTCTTTTTAGAACCCGCACATCGATTTGTGGCAAAACGCGTTTTAAGCATGAATATGACACTTTTGGTAGACGAGTATGCAGTTTTCTGCACAACCACACGATATGCATGCAAATGGTGCTTTTGGCAGAACGCCCATGTGGATTTCTACCAAACGACGTGAAAAGCATGCCAATGCTGCTCTTTTTAGCACCCGCACATGGATTTGTGCCAAAACGCGTTTTAGGCATGAATACGAAACTTTTGGTAGACGAGGATGCAGTTTTCTGCAAAACCACACGATATTTATGCAAATGACGCTTTTGGCAGAACGCGCGTGTGGATTTCTACCAAACGACGTGAAAAGCATGCCAATGCGGCTCTTTTTAGAACCCGCACATCGATTTGTGCCAAAACGCGTTTTTAAGCATGAATATGACACTTTTGGTAGACGAGTATGCAGTTTCTGCACAACCACACGATATGCATGCAAATGGTGCTTTTGGCAGAACGCCCGTGTGGATTTCTACCAAACGACGTGAAAAGCATGCCAATGCTGCTCTTTTTAGCACCCGCACATGGATTTGTGCCAAAACGCGTTTTAAGCATGAATACGCAACTTTTGGTAGACGAGGATGCAGTTTTCTGCAAAACCTCACGATATGCATGCAAATGGTGCTTTTGGCAGAACGCGCGTGTGGATTTCTACCAAACGACGTGAAATGCATGCCAATGCTGCTCTTTTTAGAACCCGCACATGGATTTGTGCCAAAACGCGTTTTAAGCATGAATATGACACTTTTGGTAGACTAGTATGCAGTTTTTTGCAAAACTACACGATATGCATGCAAATGGTGCTTTTGGCAGAACGCGCGTGTGGATTTCTACCAAACGACGTGAAAAGCATACCATTGCTGCTCTTTTTAGCACCCGCACATGGATTTGTGCCAAAACGCGTTTTAAGCATGAATACGCAACTTTTGGTAGACGAGGATGCAGTTTTCTGCAAAACCACACGATATGCATGCAAATGACGCTTTTGGCAGAACGCGCGTGTGGATTTCTACCAAACGACGTGAAAAGCATGCCAATGCTGCTCTTTTTAGCACCCGCACATGGATTTGTGCCAAAACGCGTTTTAAGCATGAATATGCAACTTTTGGTAGACGAGGATGCAGTTTTCTGCAAAACCACACGATATGCATGCAAATGGTGCTTTTGGCAGAACGCGCGTGTGGATTTCTACCAAACGACGTGAAAAGCATGCCAATGCTGCTCTTTTTAGAACCCGCACATCGATTTGTGGCAAAACGCGTTTTAAGCATGAATATGACACTTTTGGTAGACGAGTATGCAGTTTTCTGCACAACCACACGATATGCATGCAAATGGTGCTTTTGGCAGAACGCCCGTGTGGATTTCTACCAAACGACGTGAAAAGCATGCCAATGCAGCTCTTTTTAGAACCCGCACATGGATTTGTGCAAAAATGCGTTTTAAGCATGAATATGACACTTTTGGTAGACGAGGATGCAGTTTTCTGCAAAACCACACGATATGCATGCAAATGGTGCTTTTGGCAGAACGCGCGTGTGGATTTCTACCAAACGAGGTGAAAAGCATGCCAATGCTGCTCTTTTTAGAACCCGCACACGGATTTGTGGCAAAACGCGTTTTAAGCATGAATATGACACTTTGGGTAGACGAGTATGCAGTTTTCTGCAAAACCACACGATATGCATGCAAATGGTGCTTTTGGCAGAACGCGCGTGTGGATTTCTACCAAACGACGTGAAAAGCATGCCAATGCTGCTCTTTTTAGAACCCGCACATCGATTTGTGGCAAAACGCGTTTTAAGCATGAATATGACACTTTTGGTAGACGAGTATGCAGTTTTCTGCACAACCACACGATATGCATGCAAATGGTGCTTTTGGCAGAACGCCCGTGTGGATTTCTACCAAACGACGTGAAAAGCACGCCAATGCAGCTCTTTTTAGAACCCGCACATGGATTTGTGCCAAAATGCGTTTTAAGCATGAATATGACACTTTTGGTAGACGAGGATGCAGTTTTCTGCAAAACCACACGATATGCATGCAAATGGTGCTTTTGGCAGAACGCGCGTGTGGATTTCTACCAAACGAGGTGAAAAGCATGCCAATGCTGCTCTTTTTAGAACCCGCACACGGATTTGTGCCAAAACGCGTTTTAAGCATGAATATGACACTTTTGGTAGACGAGTATGCAGTTTTCTGCAAAACCACACGATACGCATGCAAATGACGCTTTTGGCAGAACGCATGTGGATTTCTACCAAACGACGTGAAAAGCATGCCAATGCTGCTCTTTTTAGAACCCGCACATCGATTTGTGCCAAAACGCGTTTTAAGCATGAGTATGACACTTTTGGTAGACGAGTATGCAGTTTTCTGCACAACCACACGATATGCATGCAAATGGTGCTTTTGGCAGAACGCCCGTGTGGATTTCTACCAAACGACGTGAAAAGCATGCCAATGCTGCTCTTTTTAGCACCCGCACATGGATTTGTGCCAAAACGCGTTTTAAGCATGAATACGCAACTTTTGGTAGACGAGGATGCAGTTTTCTGCAAAACCTCACGATATGCATGCAAATGGTGCTTTTGGCAGAACGCGCGTGTGGATTTCTACCAAACGACGTGAAATGCATGCCAATGCTGCTCTTTTTAGAACCCGCACATGGATTTGTGCCAAAACGCGTTTTAAGCATGAATATGACACTTTTGGTAGACGAGTATGCAGTTTTTTGCAAAACTACACGATATGCATGCAAATGGTGCTTTTGGCAGAACGCGCGTGTGGATTTCTACCAAACGACGTGAAAGCATGCCATTGCTGCTCTTTTTAGCACCCGCACATGGATTTGTGCCAAAACGCGTTTTAAGCATGAATACGCAACTTTTGGTAGACGAGGATGCAGTTTTCTGCAAAACCACACGATATGCATGCAAATGACGCTTTTGGCAGAACGCGCGTGTGGATTTCTACCAAACGACGTGAAAAGCATGCCAATGCTGCTCTTTTTAGCACCCGCACATGGATTTGTGCCAAAACGCGTTTTAAGCATGAATATGCAACTTTTGGTAGACGAGGATGCAGTTTTCTGCAAAACCACACGATATGCATGCAAATGGTGCTTTTGGCAGAACGCGCGTGTGGATTTCTACCAAACGACGTGAAAAGTGCTGCTCTTTTTAGAACCCGCACATCGATTTGTGGCAAAACGCGTTTTAAGCATGAATATGACACTTTTGGTAGACGAGTATGCAGTTTTCTGCACAACCACACGATATGCATGCAAATGGTGCTTTTGGCAGAACGCCCGTGTGGATTTCTACCAAACGACGTGAAAAGCATGCCAATGCAGCTCTTTTTAGAACCCGCACATGGATTTGTGCAAAAATGCGTTTTAAGCATGAATATGACACTTTTGGTAGACGAGGATGCAGTTTTCTGCAAAACCACACGATATGCATGCAAATGGTGCTTTTGGCAGAACGCGCGTGTGGATTTCTACCAAACGAGGTGAAAAGCATGCCAATGCTGCTCTTTTTAGAACCCGCACACGGATTTGTGGCAAAACGCGTTTTAAGCATGAATATGACACTTTGGGTAGACGAGTATGCAGTTTTCTGCAAAACCACACGATATGCATGCAAATGGTGCTTTTGGCAGAACGCGCGTGTGGATTTCTACCAAACGACGTGAAAAGCATGCCAATGCAGCTCTTTTTAGAACCCGCACATGGATTTGTGCCAAAATGCGTTTTAAGCATGAATATGACACTTTTGGTAGACGAGTATGCAGTTTTCTGCACAACCACACGATATGCATGCAAATGGTGCTTTTGGCAGAACGCGCGTGTGGATTTCTACCAAACGACGTGAAAAGCATGCCAATGCTGCTCTTTTTAGCACCCGCACATGGATTTGTGCCAAAACGCGTTTTAAGCATGAATACGCAACTTTTGGTAGACGAGGATGCAGTTTTCTGCAAAACCACACGATATGCATGCAAATGACGCTTTTGGCAGAACGCGCGTGTGGATTTCTACCAAACGACGTGAAAAGCATGCCAATGCTGCTCTTTTTAGCACCCGCACATGGATTTGTGCCAAAACGCGTTTTAAGCATGAATATGCAACTTTTGGTAGACGAGGATGCAGTTTTCTGCAAAACCCCACGATATGCATGCAAATGGTGCTTTTGGCAGAACGCGCGTGTGGATTTCTACCAAACGACGTGAAAAGCATGCCAATGCTGCTCTTTTTAGAACCCGCACATCGATTTGTGGCAAAACGCGTTTTAAGCATGAATATGACACTTTTGGTAGACGAGTATGCAGTTTTCTGCACAACCACACGATATGCATGCAAATGGTGCTTTTGGCAGAACGCCCATGTGGATTTCTACCAAACGACGTGAAAAGCATGCCAATGCTGCTCTTTTTAGCACCCGCACATGGATTTGTGCCAAAACGCGTTTTAGGCATGAATACGAAACTTTTGGTAGACGAGGATGCAGTTTTCTGCAAAACCACACGATATTTATGCAAATGACGCTTTTGGCAGAACGCGCGTGTGGATTTCTACCAAACGACGTGAAAAGCATGCCAATGCGGCTCTTTTTAGAACCCGCACATCGATTTGTGCCAAAACGCGTTTTAAGCATGAATATGACACTTTGGTAGACGAGTATGCAGTTTTCTGCACAACCACACGATATGCATGCAAATGGTGCTTTTGGCAGAACGCCCGTGTGGATTTCTACCAAACGACGTGAAAAGCATGCCAATGCTGCTCTTTTTAGCACCCGCACATGGATTTGTGCCAAAACGCGTTTAAGCATGAATACGCAACTTTTGGTAGACGAGGATGCAGTTTTCTGCAAAACCTCACGATATGCATGCAAATGGTGCTTTTGGCAGAACGCGCGTGTGGATTTCTACCAAACGACGTGAAATGCATGCCAATGCTGCTCTTTTTAGAACCCGCACATGGATTTGTGCCAAAACGCGTTTTAAGCATGAATATGACACTTTTGGTAGACTAGTATGCAGTTTTTTGCAAAACTACACGATATGCATGCAAATGGTGCTTTTGGCAGAACGCGCGTGTGGATTTCTACCAAACGACGTGAAAAGCATACCATTGCTGCTCTTTTTAGCACCCGCACATGGATTTGTGCCAAAACGCGTTTTAAGCATGAATACGCAACTTTTGGTAGACGAGGATGCAGTTTTCTGCAAAACCACACGATATGCATGCAAATGACGCTTTTGGCAGAACGCGCGTGTGGATTTCTACCAAACGACGTGAAAAGCATGCCAATGCTGCTCTTTTTAGCACCCGCACATGGATTTGTGCCAAAACGCGTTTTAAGCATGAATATGCAACTTTTGGTAGACGAGGATGCAGTTTTCTGCAAAACCACACGATATGCATGCAAATGGTGCTTTTGGCAGAACGCGCGTGTGGATTTCTACCAAACGACGTGAAAAGCATGCCAATGCTGCTCTTTTTAGAACCCGCACATCGATTTGTGGCAAAACGCGTTTTAAGCATGAATATGACACTTTTGGTAGACGAGTATGCAGTTTTCTGCACAACCACACGATATGCATGCAAATGGTGCTTTTGGCAGAACGCCCGTGTGGATTTCTACCAAACGACGTGAAAAGCATGCCAATGCAGCTCTTTTTAGAACCCGCACATGGATTTGTGCAAAAATGCGTTTTAAGCATGAATATGACACTTTTGGTAGACGAGGATGCAGTTTTCTGCAAAACCACACGATATGCATGCAAATGGTGCTTTTGGCAGAACGCGCGTGTGGATTTCTACCAAACGAGGTGAAAAGCATGCCAATGCTGCTCTTTTTAGAACCCGCACACGGATTTGTGGCAAAACGCGTTTTAAGCATGAATATGACACTTTGGGTAGACGAGTATGCAGTTTTCTGCAAAACCACACGATATGCATGCAAATGGTGCTTTTGGCAGAACGCGCGTGTGGATTTCTACCAAACGACGTGAAAAGCATGCCAATGCTGCTCTTTTTAGAACCCGCACATCGATTTGTGGCAAAACGCGTTTTAAGCATGAATATGACACTTTTGGTAGACGAGTATGCAGTTTTCTGCACAACCACACGATATGCATGCAAATGGTGCTTTTGGCAGAACGCCGTGTGGATTTCTACCAAACGACGTGAAAAGCACGCCAATGCAGCTCTTTTTAGAACCCGCACATGGATTTGTGCCAAAATGCGTTTTAAGCATGAATATGACACTTTTGGTAGACGAGGATGCAGTTTTCTGCAAAACCACACGATATGCATGCAAATGGTGCTTTTGGCAGAACGCGCGTGTGGATTTCTACCAAACGAGGTGAAAAGCATGCCAATGCTGCTCTTTTTAGAACCCGCACACGGATTTGTGCCAAAACGCGTTTTAAGCATGAATATGACACTTTTGGTAGACGAGTATGCAGTTTTCTGCAAAACCACACGATACGCATGCAAATGACGCTTTTGGCAGAACGCATGTGGATTTCTACCAAACGACGTGAAAAGCATGCCAATGCTGCTCTTTTTAGAACCCGCACATCGATTTGTGCCAAAACGCGTTTTAAGCATGAGTATGACACTTTTGGTAGACGAGTATGCAGTTTTCTGCACAACCACACGATATGCATGCAAATGGTGCTTTTGGCAGAACGCCCGTGTGGATTTCTACCAAACGACGTGAAAAGCATGCCAATGCTGCTCTTTTTAGCACCCGCACATGGATTTGTGCCAAAACGCGTTTTAAGCATGAATACGCAACTTTTGGTAGACGAGGATGCAGTTTTCTGCAAAACCTCACGATATGCATGCAAATGGTGCTTTTGGCAGAACGCGCGTGTGGATTTCTACCAAACGACGTGAAATGCATGCCAATGCTGCTCTTTTTAGAACCCGCACATGGATTTGTGCCAAAACGCGTTTTAAGCATGAATATGACACTTTTGGTAGACGAGTATGCAGTTTTTTGCAAAACTACACGATATGCATGCAAATGGTGCTTTTGGCAGAACGCGCGTGTGGATTTCTACCAAACGACGTGAAAAGCATGCCATTGCTGCTCTTTTTAGCACCCGCACATGGATTTGTGCCAAAACGCGTTTTAAGCATGAATACGCAACTTTTGGTAGACGAGGATGCAGTTTTCTGCAAAACCACACGATATGCATGCAAATGACGCTTTTGGCAGAACGCGCGTGTGGATTTCTACCAAACGACGTGAAAAGCATGCCAATGCTGCTCTTTTTAGCACCCGCACATGGATTTGTGCCAAAACGCGTTTTAAGCATGAATATGCAACTTTTGGTAGACGAGGATGCAGTTTTCTGCAAAACCACACGATATGCATGCAAATGGTGCTTTTGGCAGAACGCGCGTGTGGATTTCTACCAAACGACGTGAAAAGTGCTGCTCTTTTTAGAACCCGCACATCGATTTGTGGCAAAACGCGTTTTAAGCATGAATATGACACTTTTGGTAGACGAGTATGCAGTTTTCTGCACAACCACACGATATGCATGCAAATGGTGCTTTTGGCAGAACGCCCGTGTGGATTTCTACCAAACGACGTGAAAAGCATGCCAATGCAGCTCTTTTTAGAACCCGCACATGGATTTGTGCAAAAATGCGTTTTAAGCATGAATATGACACTTTTGGTAGACGAGGATGCAGTTTTCTGCAAAACCACACGATATGCATGCAAATGGTGCTTTTGGCAGAACGCGCGTGTGGATTTCTACCAAACGAGGTGAAAAGCATGCCAATGCTGCTCTTTTTAGAACCCGCACACGGATTTGTGGCAAAACGCGTTTTAAGCATGAATATGACACTTTGGGTAGACGAGTATGCAGTTTTCTGCAAAACCACACGATATGCATGCAAATGGTGCTTTTGGCAGAACGCGCGTGTGGATTTCTACCAAACGACGTGAAAAGCATGCCAATGCAGCTCTTTTAGAACCCGCACATGGATTTGTGCCAAAATGCGTTTTAAGCATGAATATGACACTTTTGGTAGACGAGGATGCAGTTTTCTGCAAAACCACACGATATGCATGCAAATGGTGCTTTGGCAGAACGCGCGTGTGGATTTCTACCAAACGAGGTGAAAAGCATGCCAATGCTGCTCTTTTTAGAACCCGCACACGGATTTGTGCCAAAACGCGTTTTAAGCATGAATATGACACTTTTGGTAGACGAGTATGCAGTTTTCTGCAAAACTACACGATATGCATGCAAATGGTGCTTTTGGCAGAACGCGCGTGTGGATTTCTACCAAACGACGTGAAAAGCATGCCAATGCTGCTCTTTTTAGCACCCGCACATGGATTTGTGCCAAAACGCGTTTTAAGCATGAATACGCAACTTTTGGTAGACGAGGATGCAGTTTTCTGCAAAACCACACGATATGCATGCAAATGACGCTTTTGGCAGAACGCGCGTGTGGATTTCTACCAAACGACGTGAAAAGCATGCCAATGCTGCTCTTTTTAGAACCCGCACATGGATTTGTGCCAAAACGCGTTTTAAGCATGAATATGACACTTTTGGTAGACGAGGATGCAATTTTCTGCAAAACCACACGATATGCATGCAAATGGTGCTTTTTGCAGAACGCGCGTGTGGATTTCTACCAAACGACGTGAAAAGCATGCCAATGCTGCTCTTTTTAGAACCCGCACATGGATTTGTGCCAAAATGCGTTTTAAGCATGAATATGACACTTTTGGTAGACGAGGATGCAGTTTTCTGCAAAACCACACGATATGCATGCAAATGGTGCTTTTGCAGAACGCGCGTGTGGATTTCTACCAAACGACGTGAAAAGCATG
Source organism: Dermacentor albipictus (assembly GCF_038994185.2). Taxonomy (NCBI): domain Eukaryota; kingdom Metazoa; phylum Arthropoda; class Arachnida; order Ixodida; family Ixodidae; genus Dermacentor; species Dermacentor albipictus. The sequence continues at coordinate 42,197 of NW_027225750.1, read as the reverse complement.
TCAATGCTGCTCTTTTTAGAACCCGCACACGGATTTGTGCCAAAACGCGTTTTAAGCATGAATATGACACTTTTGGTAGACGAGTATGCAGTTTTCTGCAAAACTACACGATATGCATGCAAATGGTGCTTTTGGAAGAACGCGCGTGTGGATTTCTACCAAACGACGTGAAAAGCATGCCATTGCTGCTCTTTTTAGCACCCGCACATGGATTTGTGCAAAACGCGTTTTAAGCATGAATACGCAACTTTTGGTAGACGAGGATGCAGTTTTCTGCAAAACCACACGATATGCATGCAAATGACGCTTTTGGCAGAACGCGCGTGTGGATTTCTACCAAACGACGTGAAAAGCATGCCAATGCTGCTCTTTTTAGCACCCGCACATGGATTTGTGCCAAAACGCGTTTTAAGCATGAATATGCAACTTTTGGTAGACGAGGATGCAGTTTTCTGCAAAACCACACGATATGCATGCAAATGGTGCTTTTGGCAGAACGCGCGTGTGGATTTCTACCAAACGACGTGAAAAGCATGCCAATGCTGCTCTTTGTAGAACCCGCACATCGATTTGTGGCAAAACGCGTTTTAAGCATGAATATGACACTTTTGGTAGACGAGTATGCAGTTTTCTGCACAACCACACGATATGCATGCAAATGGTGCTTTTGGCAGAACGCCCGTGTGGATTTCTACCAAACGACGTGAAAAGCATGCCAATGCAGCTCTTTTTAGAACCCGCACATGGATTTGTGCCAAAATGCGTTTTAAGCATGAATATGCAACTTTTGGTAGACGAGGATGCAGTTTTCTGCAAAACCACACGATATGCATGCAAATGATGCTTTTGGCAGAACGCGTGTGTGGATTTCTACCAAACGACGTGAAAAGCATGCCAATGCTGCTCTTTTTAGAACCCGCACATGGATTTGTGCCAAAACCCGTTTTAAGCATGAATATGACACTTTTGGTAGACGAGGATGCAGTTTTCTGCAAAACCACAAGATATGCATGCAAATGACGCTTTTGGCAGAACGCGCGTGTGGATTTCTACCAAACGACGTGAAAAGCATGCCAATGCTGCTCTTTTTAGCACCCGCACATGGATTTGTGCCAAAACGCGTTTTAAGCATGAATATGACACATTTGGTAGACGAGTATGCAGTTTTCTGCACAACCACACGATATGCATGCAAATGGTGCTTTTGGCAGAACGCGCGTGTGGATTTCTACCAAACGACGTGAAAAGCATGCCAATGCTGCTCTTTTTAGAACCCGCACATGGATTTGTGCCAAAATGCGTTTTAAGCATGAATATGACACTTTTGGTAGACGAGGATGCAGTTTTCTGCAAAACCACACGATATGCATGCAAATGGTGCTTTTGGCAGAACGCGCGTGTGGATTTCTACCAAACGACGTGAAAAGCATGTCAATGCTGCTCTTTTTAGAACCCGCACACGGATTTGTGCCAAAACGCGTTTTAAGCATGAATATGACACTTTTGGTAGACGAGTATGCAGTTTTCTGCAAAACTACACGATATGCATGCAAATGGTGCTTTTGGCAGAACGCGCGTGTGGATTTCTACCAAACGACGTGAAAAGCATGCCAATGCTGCTCTTTTTAGAACCCGCACATGGATTTGTGCCAAAACCCGTTTTAAGCATGAATATGCAACTTTTGGTAGACGAGGATGCAGTTTTCTGCAAAACCACACGATATGCATGCAAATGGTGCTTTTGGCAGAACGCGCGTGTGGATTTCTACCAAACGACGTGAAAAGCATGCCAATGCTGCTCTTTGTAGAACCCGCACATCGATTTGTGGCAAAACGCGTTTTAAGCATGAATATGACACTTTTGGTAGACGAGTATGCAGTTTTCTGCACAACCACACGATATGCATGCAAATGGTGCTTTTGGCAGAACGCCCGTGTGGATTTCTACCAAAGGACGTGAAAAGCATGCCAATGCAGCTCTTTTTAGAACCCGCACATGGATTTGTGCCAAAATGCGTTTTAAGCATGAATATGCAACTTTTGGTAGACGAGGATGCAGTTTTCTGCAAAACCACACGATATGCATGCAAATGATGCTTTTGGCAGAACGCGTGTGTGGATTTCTACCAAACGACGTGAAAAGCATGCCAATGCTGCTCTTTTTAGAACCCGCACATGGATTTGTGCCAAAACCCGTTTTAAGCATGAATATGACACTTTTGGTAGACGAGGATGCAGTTTTCTACAAAACCACAAGATATGCATGCAAATGACGCTTTTGGCAGAACGCACGTGTGGATTTCTACCAAACGACGTGAAAAGCATGCCAATGCTGCTCTTTTTAGCACCCGCACATGGATTTGTGCCAAAACGCGTTTTAAGCATGAATATGCAACTTTTGGTAGACGAGGATGCAGTTTTCTGCAAAACCACACGATATGCATGCAAATAATGCTTTTGGCAGAACGCGCGTGTGGATTTCTACCAAACGACGTGAAAAGCATGCCAATGCTGCTCTTTTTAGAACCCGCACATCGATTTGTGCCAAAACGCGTTTTAAGCATGAATATGACACTTTTGGTAGACGAGTATGCAGTTTTCTGCACAACCACACGATATGCATGCAAATGGTGCTTTTGGCAGAACGCGCGTGTGGATTTCTACCAAACGACGTGAAAAGCATGCCAATGCTGCTCTTTTTAGAACCCGCACATGGATTTGTGCCAAAATGCGTTTTAAGCATGAATATGACACTTTTTGTAGACGAGGATGCAGTTTTCTGCAAAACCACACGATATGCATGCAAATGGTGCTTTTGGCAGAACGCGCGTGTGGATTTCTACCAAACGACGTGAAAAGCATGTCAATGCTGCTCTTTTTAGAACCCGCACACGGATTTGTGCCAAAACGCGTTTTAAGCATGAATATGACACTTTTGGTAGACGAGTATGCAGTTTTCTGCAAAACTACACGATATGCATGCAAATGGTGCTTTTGGCAGAACGCGCGTGTGGATTTCTACCAAACGACGTGAAAAGCATGCCAATGCTGCTCTTTTTAGAACCCGCACATCGATTTGTGCCAAAACGCGTTTTAAGCATGAATATGACACTTTTGGTAGACGAGTATGCAGTTTTCTGCACAACCACACGATATGCATGCAAATGGTGCTTTTGGCAGAACGCCCGTGTGGATTTCTACCAAACGACGTGAAAAGCATGCCAATGCTGCTCTTTTTAGCACCCGCACATGGATTTGTGCCAAAACGCGTTTTAAGCATGAATACGCAACTTTTGGTAGACGAGGATGCAGTTTTCTGCAAAACTACAAGATATGCATGCAAATGGTGCTTTTGGCAGAACGCGCGTGTGGATTTCTACCAAACGACGTGAAAAGCATGCCATTGCTGCTCTTTTAGCACCCGCACATGGATTTGTGGCAAAACGCGTTTTAAGCATGAATACGCAACTTTTGGTAGACGAGGATGCAGTTTTCTGCAAAACCACACGATATGCATGCAAATGACGCTTTTGGCAGAACGCGCGTGTGGATTTCTACCAAACGACGTGAAAAGCATGCCAATGCTGCTCATTTTAGCACCCGCACATGGATTTGTGCCAAAACGCGTTTTAAGCATGAATATGCAACTTTTGGTAGACGAGGATGCAGTTTTCTGCAAAACCACACGATATGCATGCAAATGGTGCTTTTGGCAGAACGCGCGTGTGGATTTCTACCAAACGACGTGAAAAGCATGCCAATGCTGCTCTTTTTAGAACCCGCACATCGATTTGTGCCAAAACGCGTTTTAAGCATGAATATGACACTTTTGTTAGACGAGTATGCAGTTTTCTGCACAACCACACGATATGCATGCAAATGGTTCTTTTGGCAGAACGCCCGTGTGGATTTCTACCAAACGACGTGAAAAGCATGCCAATGCTGCTCTTTTTAGCACCCGCACATGGATTTGTGCAAAACGCGTTTTAAGCATGATTACGCAACTTTTGGTAGACGAGGATGCACTTTTCTGCAAAACCACACGATATGCATGCAAATGGTGCTTTTGGCAGAACGCGCGTGTGGATTTCTACCAAACGACGTGAAAAGCATGCCAATGCTGCTCTTTTTAGAACCCGCACATGGATTTGTGCCAAAATGCGTTTTAAGCATGAATATGACACTTTGGTAGACGAGGATGCAGTTTTCTGCAAAACCACACGATATGCATGCAAATGGTGCTTTTGGCAGAACGCGCGTGTGGATTTCTACCAAACGACGTGAAAAGCATGTCAATGCTGCTCTTTTTAGAACCCGCACACGGATTTGTGCCAAAACGCGTTTTAAGCATGAATATGACACTTTTGGTAGACGAGTATGCAGTTTTCTGCAAAACTACACGATATGCATGCAAATGGTGCTTTTGGAAGAACGCGCGTGTGGATTTCTACAAAACGACGTGAAAAGCATGCCATTGCTGCTCTTTTTGGCACCCGCACATGGATTTGTGCCAAAACGCGTTTTAAGCATGAATACGCAACTTTTGGTAGACGAGGATGCAGTTTTCTGCAAAACCACACGATATGCATGCAAATGACGCTTTTGGCAGAACGCGCGTGTGGATTTCTACCAAACGACATGAAAAGCATGCCAATGCTGCTCTTTTTAGCACCCGCACATAGATTTGTGCCAAAACGCGTTTTAAGCATGAATATGCAACTTTTGGTAGACGAGGATGCAGTTTTCTGCAAAACCACACGATATGCATGCAAATGGTGCTTTTGGCAGAACGCGCGTGTGGATTTCTACCAAACGACGTGAAAAGCATGCCAATGCTGCTCTTTTTAGAACCCGCACATCGATTTGTGGCAAAACGCGTTTTAAGCATGAATATGACACTTTTGGTAGACGAGTATGCAGTTTCCTGCACAACCACACGATATGCATGCAAATGGTGCTTTTGGCAGAACGCCCGTGTGGATTTCTACCAAACGACGTGAAAAGCATGCCAATGCAGCTCTTTTTAGAACCCGCACATTGATTTGTGCCAAAATGCGTTTTAAGCATGAATATGCAACTTTTGGTAGAGGAGGATGCAGTTTCTGCAAAACCACACGATATGCATGCAAATGGTGCTTTTGGCAGAACGCGCGTGTGGATTTCTACCAAACGACGTGAAAAGCATGCCAATGCTGCTCTTTTAGAACCCGCACATCGATTTGTGCCAAAACGCGTTTTAAGCATGAATATGACACTTTTGGTAGACGAGTATGCAGTTTTCTGCACAACCACACGATATGCATGCAAATGGTGCTTTTGGCAGAACGCCCGTGTGGATTTCTACCAAACGACGTGAAAAGCATGCCAATGCTGCTCTTTTTAGCACCCGCACATGGATTTGTGCCAAAACGCGTTTTAAGCATGAATACGCAACTTTTGGTAGACGAGGATGCAGTTTTCTGCAAAACTACAAGATATGCATGCAAATGGTGCTTTTGGCAGAACGCGCGTGTGGATTTCTACCAAACGACGTGAAAAGCATGCCATTGCTGCTCTTTTTAGCACCCGCACATGGATTCGTGGCAAAACGCGTTTTAAGCATGAATACGCAACTTTTGGTAGACGAGGATGCAGTTTTCTGCAAAACCACACGATATGCATGCAAATGACGCTTTTGGCAGAACGCGCGTGTGGATTTCTACCAAACGACGTGAAAAGCATGCCAATGCTGCTCATTTTAGCACCCGCACATGGATTTGTGCCAAAACGCGTTTTAAGCATGAATATGCAACTTTTGGTAGACGAGGATGCAGTTTTCTGCAAAACCACACGATATGCATGCAAATGGTGCTTTTGGCAGAACGCGCGTGTGGATTTCTACCAAACGACGTGAAAAGCATGCCAATGCTGCTCTTTTTAGAACCCGAACCCGCACATCGATTTGTGCCAAAACGCGTTTTAAGCATGAATATGACACTTTTGGTAGACGAGTATGCAGTTTTCTGCACAACCACACGATATGCATGCAAATGGTGCTTTTGGCAGAACGCCCGTGTGGATTTCTACCAAACGACGTGAAAAGCATGCCAATGCTGCTCTTTTTAGCACCCGCACATGGATTTGTGCCAAAACGCGTTTTAAGCATGATTACGCAACTTTTGGTAGACGAGGATGCAGTTTTCTGCAAAACCACACGATATGCATGCAAATGGTGCTTTTGGCAGAACGCGCGTGTGGATTTCTACCAAACGACGTGAAATGCATGCCAATGCTGCTCTTTTCAGAACCCGCACATGGATTTGTGCCAAAACGCGTTTTAAGCATGAATATGACACTTTTGGTAGACGAGTATGCAGTTTTCTGCAAAACAACACGATATGCATGCAAATGGTGCTTTTGGCAGAACGCGCGTGTGGATTTCTACCAAACGACGTGAAAAGCATGCCATTGCTGCTCTTTTTAGCACCCGCACATGGATTTGTGCCAAAACGCGTTTTAAGCATGAATATGACACTTTTGGTAGACGAGTATGCAGTTTTCTGCACAACCACACGATATGCATGCAAATGGTGCTTTTGGCAGAACGCCCGTGTGGATTTCTACCAAACGACGTGAAAAGCATGCCAATGCTGCTCTTTTTAGCACCCGCACATGGATTTGTGCCAAAACGCGTTTTAAGCATGAATACGCAACTTTTGGTAGACGAGGATGCAGTTTTCTGCAAAACCACACGATATGCATGCAAATGGTGCTTTTGGCAGAACGCGCGTGTGGATTTCTACCAAACGACGTGAAAAGCATGCCAATGCTGCTCTTTTTAGAACCCGCACATGGATTTGTGCCAAAACGCGTTTTAAGCATGCATATGACACTTTTGGTAGACGAGTATGCAGTTTTCTGCAAAACTACAAGATATGCATGCAAATGGTGCTTTTGGCAGAACGCGCGTGTGGATTTCTACCAAACGACGTGAAAAGCATGCCAATGCTGCTCTTTTTAGCACCCGCACATGGACTTGTGCCAAAACGCGTTTTAAGCATGAATACGCAACTTTTGGTAGACGAGGATGCAGTTTTCTGCAAAACCACACGATATGCATGCAAATGACGCTTTTGGCAGAACGCGCGTGTGGATTTCTACCAAACGACGTGAAAAGCATGCCAATGCTGCTCATTTTAGCATCCGCACATGGATTTGTGCCAAAACGCGTTTTAAGCATGAATATGCAACTTTTGGTAGACGAGGATGCAGTTTTCTGCAAAACCACACGATATGCATGCAAATGGTGCTTTTGGCAGAACGCGCGTGTGGATTTCTACCAAACGATGTGAAAAGCATGCCAATGCTGCTCTTTTTAGAACCCGCACATCGATTTGTGCCAAAACGCGTTTTAAGCATGAATATGACACTTTTGGTAGACGAGTATGCAGTTTTCTGCACAACCACACGATATGCATGCAAATGGTGCTTTTGGCAGAACGCCCGTGTGGATTTCTACCAAACGACGTGAAAAGCATGCCAATGCTGCTCTTTTTAGCACCCGCACATGGATTTGTGCCAAAAACGCGTTTTAAGCATGATTACGCAACTTTTGGTAGACGAGGATGCAGTTTTCTGCAAAACCACACGATATGCATGCAAATGGTGCTTTTGGCAGAACGCGCGTGTGGATTTCTACCAAACGACGTGAAATGCATGCCATTGCTGCTCTTTTTAGAACCCGCACATGGATTTGTGCCAAAACGCGTTTTAAGCATGAATATGACACTTTTGGTAGACGAGGTATGCAGTTTTCTGCAAAACTACACGATATGCATGCAAATGGTGCTTTTTGGCAGAACGCGCGTGTGGATTTCTACCAAACGACGTGAAAAGCATGCCATTGCTGCTCTTTTTAGCACCCGCACATGGATTTGTGCCAAAACGCGTTTTAAGCATGAATACGCAACTTTTGGTAGACGAGGATGCAGTTTTCTGCAAAACCACACGATATGCATGCAAATGACGCTTTTGGCAGAACGCGCGTGTGGATTTCTACCAAACGACGTGAAAAGCATGCCAATGCTGCTCTTTTTTAGCACCCGCACATGGATTTGTGCCAAAACGCGTTTTAAGCATGAATATGCAACGTTTGGTTGACGAGGATGCAGTTTTCTGCAAAACCACACGATATGCATGCAAATGGTGCTTTTGGCAGAACGCGCGTGTGGATTTCTACCAAACGACGTGAAAAGCATGCCAATGCTGCTCTTTTTAGAACCCGCAAATCGATTTGTGGCAAAACGCGTTTTAAGCATGATTATGACACTTTTGGTAGACGAGTATGCAGTTTTCTGCAGAACCACACGATATGCATGCAAATGGTGCTTTTGGCAGAACGCGCGTGTGGATTTCTACCAAACGACGTGAAATGCATGCCAATGCTGCTCTTTTCAGAACCCGCACATGGATTTGTGCCAAAACGCGTTTTAAGCATGAATATGACACTTTTGGTAGACGAGTATGTAGTTTTCTGCAAAACAACACGATATGCATGCAAATGGTGCTTTTGGCAGAACGCGCGTGTGGATTTCTACCAAACGACGTGAAAAGCATGCCATTGCTGCTCTTTTTAGCACCCGCACATGGATTTGTGCCAAAACGCGTTTTAAGCATGAATATGACACTTTTGGTAGACGAGTATGCAGTTTTCTGCACAACCACACGATATGCATGCAAATGGTGCTTTTGGCAGAACGCCCGTGTGGATTTCTACCAAACGACGTGAAAAGCATGCCAATGCTGCTCTTTTTAGCACCCGCACATGGATTTGTGCCAAAACGCGTTTTAAGCATGAATACGCAACTTTCGGTAGACGAGGATGCAGTTTTCTGCAAAACCACACGATATGCATGCAAATGGTGCTTTTGGCAGAACGCGCGTGTGGATTTCTACCAAACGACGTGAAAAGCATGCCAATGCTGCTCTTTTTAGAACCCGCACATGGATTTGTGCCAAAACGCGTTTTAAGCATGCATATGACACTTTTGGTAGACGAGTATGCAGTTTTCTGCAAAACTACAAGATATGCATGCAAATGGTGCTTTTGGCATAACGCGCGTGTGGATTTCTACCAAACGACGTGAAAAGCATGCCAATGCTGCTCTTTTTAGCACCCGCACATGGACTTGTGCCAAAACGCGTTTTAAAGCATGAATACGCAACTTTTGGTAGACGAGGATGCAGTTTTCTGCAAAACCACACGATATGCATGCAAATGACGCTTTTGGCAGAACGCGCGTGTGGATTTCTACCAAACGACGTGAAAAGCATGCCAATGCTGCTCATTTTAGCATCCGCACATGGATTTGTGCCAAAACGCGTTTTAAGCATGAATATGCAACTTTTGGTAGACGAGGATGCAGTTTTCTGCAAAACCACACGATATGCATGCAAATGGTGCTTTTGGCAGAACGCGCGTGTGGATTTCTACCAAACGACGTGAAAAGCATGCCAATGCTGCTCTTTTTAGAACCCGCACATCGATTTGTGCCAAAACGCGTTTTAAGCATGAATATGACACTTTTGGTAGACGAGTATGCAGTTTTCTGCACAACCACACGATATGCATGCAAATGGTGCTTTTGGCAGAACGCCCGTGTGGATTTCTACCAAACGACGTGAAAAGCATGCCAATGCTGCTCTTTTTAGCACCCGCACATGGATTTGTGCCAAAACGCGTTTTAAGCATGATTACGCAACTTTTGGTAGACGAGGATGCAGTTTTCTGCAAAACCACACGATATGCATGCAAATGGTGCTTTTGGCAGAACGCGCGTGTGGATTTCTACCAAACGACGTGAAATGCATGCCATTGCTGCTCTTTTTAGAACCCGCACATGGATTTGTGCCAAAACGCGTTTTAAGCATGAATATGACACTTTTGGTAGACGAGTATGCAGTTTTCTGCAAAACTACACGATATGCATGCAAATGGTGCTTTTGGCAGAACGCGCGTGTGGATTTCTACCAAACGACGTGAAAAGCATGCCATTGCTGCTCTTTTTAGCACCCGCACATGGATTTGTGCCAAAACGCGTTTTAAGCATGAATACGCAACTTTTGGTAGACGAGGATGCAGTTTTCTGCAAAACCACACGATATGCATGCAAATGACGCTTTTGGCAGAACGCGCGTGTGGATTTCTACCAAACGACGTGAAAAGCATGCCAATGCTGCTCTTTTTAGCACCCGCACATGGATTTGTGCCAAAACGCGTTTTAAGCATGAATATGCAACGTTTGGTAGACGAGGATGCAGTTTTCTGCAAAACCACACGATATGCATGCAAATGGTGCTTTTGGCAGAACGCGCGTGTGGATTTCTACCAAACGACGTGAAAAGCATGCCAATGCTGCTCTTTTTAGAACCCGCAAATCGATTTGTGGCAAAACGCGTTTTAAGCATGATTATGACACTTTTGGTAGACGAGTATGCAGTTTTCTGCAGAACCACACGATATGCATGCAAATGGTGCTTTTGGCAGAACGCCCGTGTGGATTTCTAGTAAACGACGTGAAAAGCATGCCAATGCAGCTCTTTTTAGAACCCGCACATGGATTTGTGCCAAAATGCGTTTTAAGCATGAATATGACACTTTTGGTAGACGAGGATGCAGTTTTCTGCAAAACCACACGATATGCATGCAAATGGTGCTTTTGGCAGAACGCGCGTGTGGATTTCTACCAAACGAGGTGAAAAGCATGCCTATGCTGCTCTTTTTAGAACCCGCACACGGATTTGTGCCAAAACGCGTTTTAAGCATGAATATGACACTTTTGGTAGACGAGTATGCAGTTTTCTGCAAAACTACACGATATGCATGCAAATGGTGCTTTTGGCAGAACGCGCGTGTGGATTTCTACCAAACGACGTGAAAAGCATGCCAATGCTGCTCTTTTTAGCACCCGCACATGGATTTGTGCCAAAACGCGTTTTAAGCATGAATACGCAACTTTTGGTAGACGAGGATGCAGTTTTCTGCAAAACCACACGATATGCATGCAAATGACGCTTTTGGCAGAACGCGCGTGTGGATTTCTACCAAACGACGTGAAAAGCATGCCAATGCTGCTCTTTTTAGCACCCGCACATGGATTTGTGCCAAAACGCGTTTTAAGCATGAATATGACACTTTTGGTAGACGAGGATGCAGTTTTCTGCACAACCACACGATATGCATGCAAATGGTGCTTTTGGCAGAACGCCCGTGTGGATTTCTACCAAACGACGTGAAAAGCATGCCAATGCTGCTCTTTTTAGCACCGCACATGGATTTGTGCCAAAACGCGTTTTTAAGCATGAATACGCAACTTTTGGTAGACGAGGATGCAGTTTTCTGCAAAACCACACGATATGCATGCAAATGGTGCTTTTGGCAGAACGCGCGTGTGGATTTCTACCAAACGACGTGAAAAGCATGCCAATGCTGCTCTTTTTAGAACCGCACATGGATTTGTGCCAAAACGCGTTTTAAGCATGCATATGACACTTTTGGTAGACGAGTATGCAGTTTTCTGCAAAACTACAAGATATGCATGCAAATGGTGCTTTTGGCAGAACGCGCGTGTGGATTTCTACCAAACGACGTGAAAAGCATGCCAATGCTGCTCTTTTTAGCACCCGCACATGGACTTGTGCCAAAACGCGTTTTAAGCATGAATACGCAACTTTTGGTAGACGAGGATGCAGTTTTCTGCAAAACCACACGATATGCATGCAAATGACGCTTTTGGCAGAACGCGCGTGTGGATTTCTACCAAACGACGTGAAAAGCATGCCAATGCTGCTCATTTTAGCATCCGCACATGGATTTGTGCCAAAACGCGTTTTAAGCATGAATATGCAACTTTTGGTAGACGAGGATGCAGTTTTCTGCAAAACCACACGATATGCATGCAAATGGTGCTTTTGGCAGAACGCGCGTGTGGATTTCTACCAAACGACGTGAAAAGCATGCCAATGCTGCTCTTTTTAGAACCCGCACATGGATTTGTGCCAAAACGCGTTTTAAGCATGATTACGCAACTTTTGGTAGACGAGGATGCAGTTTTCTGCAAAACCACACGATATGCATGCAAATGGTGCTTTTGGCAGAACGCGCGTGTGGATTTCTACCAAACGACGTGAAATGCATGCCAATGCTGCTCTTTTTAGAACCCGCACATGGATTTGTGCCAAAACGCGTTTTAAGCATGAATATGACACTTTTGGTAGACGAGTATGCAGTTTTCTGCAAAACTACACGATATGCATGCAAATGGTGCTTTTGGCAGAACGCGCGTGTGGATTTCTACCAAACGACGTGAAAAGCATGCCATTGCTGCTCTTTTTAGCACCCGCACATGAATTTGTGCCAAAACGCGTTTTAAGCATGAATACGCAACTTTTGGTAGACGAGGATGCAGTTTTCTGCAAAACCACACGATATGCATGCAAATGACGCTTTTGGCAGAACGCGCGTGTGGATTTCTACCAAACGACGTGAAAAGCATGCCAATGCTGCTCTTTTTAGCACCCGCACATGGATTTGTGCCAAAACGCGTTTTAAGCATGAATACGCAACTTTTGGTAGACGAGGATGCAGTTTTCTGCAAAACCACACGATATGCATGCAAATGGTGCTTTTGGCAGAACGCGCGTGTGGATTTCTACCAAACGACGTGAAAAGCATGCCAATGCTGCTCTTTTTAGAACCCGCACATGGATTTGTGCCAAAACGCGTTTTAAGCATGCATATGACACTTTTGGTAGACGAGTATGCAGTTTTCTGCAAAACTACAAGATATGCATGCAAATGGTGCTTTTGGCAGAACGCGCGTGTGGATTTCTACCAAACGACGTGAAAAGCATGCCAATGCTGCTCTTTTTAGCACCCGCACATGGACTTGTGCCAAAACGCGTTTTAAGCATGAATACGCAACTTTTGGTAGACGAGGATGCAGTTTTCTGCAAAACCACACGATATGCATGCAAATGACGCTTTTGGCAGAACGCGCGTGTGGATTTCTACCAAACGACGTGAAAAGCATGCCAATGCTGCTCATTTTAGCATCCGCACATGGATTTGTGCCAAAACGCGTTTTTAAGCATGAATATGCAACTTTTGGTAGACGAGGATGCAGTTTTCTGCAAAACCACACGATATGCATGCAAATGGTGCTTTTGGCAGAACGCGCGTGTGGATTTCTACCAAACGACGTGAAAAGCATGCCAATGCTGCTCTTTTTAGAACCCGCACATGGATTTGTGCCACAAACGCGTTTTAAGCATGATTACGCAACTTTTGGTAGACGAGGATGCAGTTTTCTGCAAAACCACACGATATGCATGCAAATGGTGCTTTTGGCAGAACGCGCGTGTGGATTTCTACCAAACGACGTGAAATGCATGCCAATGCTGCTCTTTTTAGAACCCGCACATGGATTTGTGCCAAAACGCGTTTTAAGCATGAATATGACACTTTTGGTAGACGAGTATGCAGTTTTCTGCAAAACTACACGATATGCATGCAAATGGTGCTTTTGGCAGAACGCGCGTGTGGATTTCTACCAAACGACGTGAAAAGCATGCCATTGCTGCTCTTTTTAGCACCCGCACATGAATTTGTGCCAAAACGCGTTTTAAGCATGAATACGCAACTTTTGGTAGACGAGGATGCAGTTTTCTGCAAAACCACACGATATGCATGCAAATGACGCTTTTGGCAGAACGCGCGTGTGGATTTCTACCAAACGACGTGAAAAGCATGCCAATGCTGCTCTTTTTAGCACCCGCACATGGATTTGTGCCAAAACGCGTTTTAAGCATGAATATGCAACGTTTGGTAGACGAGGATGCAGTTTTCTGCAAAACCACACGATATGCATGCAAATGGTGCTTTTGGCAGAACGCGCGTGTGGATTTCTACCAAACGACGTGAAAAGCATGCCAATGCTGCTCTTTTTAGAACCCGCAAATCGATTTGTGGCAAAACGCGTTTTAAGCATGATTATGACACTTTTGGTAGACGAGTATGCAGTTTTCTGCAGAACCACACGATATGCATGCAAATGGTGCTTTTGGCAGAACGCCCGTGTGGATTTCTACCAAACGACGTGAAAAGCATGCCAATGCAGCTCTTTTTAGAACCCGCACATGGATTTGTGCCAAAATGCGTTTTAAGCATGAATATGACACTTTTGGTAGACGAGGATGCAGTTTTCTGCAAAACCACACGATATGCATGCAAATGGTGCTTTTGGCAGAACGCGCGTGTGGATTTCTACCAAACGAGGTGAAAAGCATGCCAATGCTGCTCTTTTTAGAACCCGCACACGGATTTGTGCCAAAACGCGTTTTAAGCATGAATATGACACTTTTGGTAGACGAGTATGCAGTTTTCTGCAAAACTACACGATATGCATGCAAATGGTGCTTTTGGCAGAACGCGCGTGTGGATTTCTACCAAACGACGTGAAAAGCATGCCAATGCTGCTCTTTTTAGCACCCGCACATGGATTTGTGCCAAAACGCGTTTTAAGCATGAATACGCAACTTTTGGTAGACGAGGATGCAGTTTTCTGCAAAACCACACGATATGCATGCAAATGACGCTTTTGGCAGAACGCGCGTGTGGATTTCTACCAAACGACGTGAAAAGCATGCCAATGCTGCTCTTTTTAGCACCCGCACATGGATTTGTGCCAAAACGCGTTTTAAGCATGAATATGACACTTTTGGTAGACGAGGATGCAGTTTTCTGCACAACCACACGATATGCATGCAAATGGTGCTTTTGGCAGAACGCCCGTGTGGATTTCTACCAAACGACGTGAAAAGCATGCCAATGCTGCTCTTTTTAGCACCCGCACATGGATTTGTGCCAAAACGCGTTTTAAGCATGAATACGCAACTTTTGGTAGACGAGGATGCAGTTTTCTGCAAAACCACACGATATGCATGCAAATGGTGCTTTTGGCAGAACGCGCGTGTGGATTTCTACCAAACGACGTGAAAAGCATGCCAATGCTGCTCTTTTTAGAACCCGCACATGGATTTGTGCCAAAACGCGTTTTAAGCATGCATATGACACTTTTGGTAGACGAGTATGCAGTTTTCTGCAAAACTACAAGATATGCATGCAAATGGTGCTTTTGGCAGAACGCGCGTGTGGATTTCTACCAAACGACGTGAAAAGCATGCCAATGCTGCTCTTTTTAGCACCCGCACATGGACTTGTGCCAAAACGCGTTTTAAGCATGAATACGCAACTTTGTTAGACGAGGATGCAGTTTTCTGCAAAACCACACGATATGCATGCAAATGACGCTTTTGGCAGAACGTGCGTGTGGATTTCTACCAAACGACGTGAAAAGCATGCCAATGCTGCTCATTTTAGCATCCGCACATGGATTTGTGCCAAAACGCGTTTTAAGCATGAATATGCAACTTTTGGTAGACGAGGACGCAGTTTTCTGCAAAACCACACGATATGCATGCAAATGGTGCTTTTGGCAGAACGCGCGTGTGGATTTCTACCAAACGACGTGAAAAGCATGCCAATGCTGCTCTTTTTAGAACCCGCACATCGATTTGTGCCAAAACGCGTTTTAAGCATGAATATGACACTTTTGGTAGACGAGTATGCAGTTTTCTGCACAACCACACGATATGCATGCAAATGGTGCTTTTGGCAGAACGCCCGTGTGGATTTCTACCAAACGACGTGAAAAGCATGCCAATGCTGCTCTTTTTAGCACCCGCACATGGATTTGTGCCAAAACGCGTTTTAAGCATGATTACGCAACTTTTGGTAGACGAGGATGCAGTTTTCTGCAAAACCACACGATATGCATGCAAATGGTGCTTTTGGCAGAACGCGCGTGTGGATTTCTACCAAACGACGTGAAATGCATGCCAATGCTGCTCTTTTTAGAACCCGCACATGGATTTGTGCCAAAAGGCGTTTTAAGCATGAATATGACACTTTTGGTAGACGCCCAGGCAGCACACCAGCATTGGTCCAACCATGGCCCAATGCTGGCAGAAATTGGTACCAATGTTGGACCAATGTTGGCATATTGGCAAAGTGCAACCCAATCCAATGTTGGCCCAGCGTTCAAGCCAAGATTGGACCAATGTTATGCCAATGCAGCAGCCATTGTGCTGCCAGCGTAGGACCAGCGTTAAAGCCAAGATTGGACCAATGTTATGCCAATGCAGCAGCCATCGTAGGACCAGCGTTAAAGCCAAGATTGGGCCAATGTTATGCCAATGCAGCAGCCATCGTGCTGCCAGCGTAGGACCAGCCTTAAAGCCAAGATTGGACCAATGTTATGCCAATGCAGCAGCCATCGTAGGACCAGCGTTAAAGCCAAGATTGGGCCAATGTTACGCCAATGCAGCAGCCATCGTGCTGCCAGCGTAGGACCAGTGTTGCGCCATATCGTTACCAATATTAATGCCAGCTTTGAGCCAATGCCCTTTGCATGACGAATATTCTAGATATTTGAATTAGGAAGGAACAGCGCCAACTAAGATGATCACAAGAGGGGAGAACGAACGAATGTCCTGTGTCGTTCTCCCCTCTTGTGTTCGTCTTAGTTGGCGCTGTTCCTTCCTTATTCAAGTATGCACCATCTAGCCCAAATGAATGTTCTCCTGAACTATTCTAGATATGCTGGCTTTAGAGCACGCACATATTCTTACCGCAAACATTTTGCTAGCGGCATTTTTTGTAGCAATTGTCCCCTTACTCTCTTCCTCAATAGTAGCTAGGAAAGCTCGACAAAAAGATGTCAAGAAGCAGAAATCATATATGACTGCAAATAATAATAAAAGAATACTGGAATTGACGTTTATGACAGTTTATTTGCGAATAAATTTTCACAAACAGGCATTTTCCGTGGACCTAGATGGGTGACGCTCGGTTATCTTCAAACAGTTTATTTACAGGCACTGCCCTCAGGATAGGAATTGGGCAAGGTGCCGAGGACGATGGGCTGGCCAGGGGCTTCAGGGCATGGAGCTGACGTCGGTAGGCAGGTTTGTCAGTGCTTGCATGACAGCAGGCTTATCAGGCCCCCGAGGACCACGATAACGCGGTGGTTTCGTTGATATTGCCACCATATCCGATAGCGACTTCACCATTACTTGGAGGAAATGTTTGCACTGTAAAATGAAAAGAAACAATGTCAGAGATGTTGGTATGACAAATCTATGATGGAGAGTTTTCATTTGAAAAATCGCCATACTGCAACAATATTATAAGTATGAGCAGAGAGTTCGAAGGGGTGAATCAAGAAACTTTCTTGCAAGAGATTTGTCAAGTAACACTTCCTAATATTTCGACATGTATGGCATACCTTGTACAACATGTAACGTAACACTTAGAACAGACATAAAATGCGCAGTCCGCTTTGTTTACAGCTCACACTTAGTCAGCGTAGCACTTTAAAATTAAAAATTGCAGGAAAACCTGCTGCAGCACAAAAAGCCTAGTATCAGACAGTGTAGACACAATGCGGCCTTCGTGCGAAATTTTTAATGTGGAAACCGAGAAGTTCCGCCAAGAAACACTAGTAAAAGAAGCATTTATTCGAAAAGAAAGAAATACTGTCAGCTGGAAATGATGCTTGACCTATACCAGTGAGAAGAAGCGTGGTTCCTCGGTATCACTAGCAGGATCAGGCCGCACGCGTGGCTTGATAAAATCTTAGTCCTAGAATTTGGGTGAAATACACAGAGATTTACACGTGGTTCTACTCCAGGCACTATTCAAAGGCTGCAAAAAAAGAGCTATTTAATTACAGGCATTCTACATTAGCCAGGCCTGTTTCAGTAATATATATACCGCGTGATATTGCTTGGGTGATATAGCATGGCTGATATTGCTTCTGATAAAACTTATAACATGCGCAAAACAAATGCACTCACCATTGTATGATCCATGCTTCTTTGTATCTGAGTTCATCCCACATCGAAGACGGTGAACACGAGCGCCGACTTCTTTTCTAATTGTTGTGTCGCCTATATTAATTCTAACACTCACAAAAATTCGTGGCCACATTGATGCGTATTTCAAGATGTAGGCTTCTCAGTAGAAATGACGACAGCAAGCGAGCATTTTTCACGAGAGGAGTGCGCTGGCAAGAACGGACGGCAAGCACTCAGGTGGTGTTGCACCCAGTCGGCGTGCTAGCGACACGTAGAAAGAAAGAGTGAAAGGAAAGGGTGAACGAAGAATACGGCGTAAACGCCACTTTCCCCCGCTGGACCTAGCCCGAACGGGTTTTGGGGTGGCAGCGATGGAGGGCGACAAGGAGGACAATAGTGACCCCGCCGCTTTCCCCCATGCTTCCGAGAGCACCCAATTCGACACAGCAGCTTATGGCTGTCTGAACGCTTGACTGACAGCATTGACCAGGCTCACCTGGGTGCGTGAAGGAGAGGCAAGGGGGGGCTGAAGGACGGAAAGCTAGGCCGAAAAAAAAATCCGGAATGCGCCGTGCCTACTAAAGGCAAAGACAAGAGGTTGTTGACACGCAAATGCCAAAACGTGCAATTAATTTTTTTTCTGTCAGAAGCATTCATACAAGAAGCTTACTACGCATGCACGAACAAACAAATATATTAGAATAGGAGCATGATGTCGCCGCAACATGCCATGCATGCTAAACAAACAAACAATAGTTTCACTAATGCATATGCGCTCCATCTCGATCCAATATAAAACGGTTCCATCAGCTCTGAGGCACTGTAATTCTCGATTCTCCTCAGAATCCTGACCCACTAAAGCCGCGGAGCGTACATGCATAAAATACAGTGCGCAGGCAAATTCGCAATACCGTTGCTTCTTATGGAAAGCTCAAGTTCTTATTCACGATCAATAAAGCAGTGGCTAAATTTATGCGACTTCCCCTGCTTGCTACGTGGTACACTGGCTTTTCTCTTTAGGGGACACATTTCGGTAAAGGAGAAGTGCAATAATGGCGGTGTACCATTCATGGAGTTGACATGGGAGAACATATTTTTGGTTCCTGCGCAGTGTGCCTGTGATCAGTGCGTTAGTTTTCAAAACACGTTGTTCAATCTCAGCAAGTCGTAGAGCACTAAAAGCCGACAAGGCGAAAATTAGCTTACTACGGGCCAATGTCCTCCAAAGAAAGCCAACTACTAACCCATATTGGCAAATCCATACCAAAGTCGGTCCAATAATTCCCGCCTTGTTGAACGGCAGTGCCAATATTGTTTACTGACTGTGTAAAGTGGACCAACATTGGATCTCTATCAGAATGGCACAGCCAATATTGTTTACTTACTGTGTAAAGTGGGCCAACATTGGATCTCTATCAGAATGGCACAGCCAATATTGTTTACTGACTGTGTAAAGTGGGCCAACATTGGATCTCTATCAGAATGGCACAGCCAATATTGTTTACTTACTGTGTAAAGTGGGCCAACATTGGATCTCTATCAGAATGGCACAGCCAATATTGGCGCCACGCTGTTAACCTTAGGCCAACATTGGGCCAGGAACCAGAATGGCACTGCCAATATTGGAACCACGCTGTTAATCTTGGGCCAACATTGGGCCAAGAAGTGCCAATATGTTTCCAACGTTGGCCCAACCTGACGTGCCGCCTGGGCGAGTATGCAGTTTTCTGCAAAACTACACGATATGCATGCAAATGGTGCTTTTGGCAGAACGCGCGTGTGGATTTCTACCAAACGACGTGAAAAGCATGCTATTGCTGCTCTTTTTAGCACCCGCACATGGATTTGTGCCAAAACGCGTTTTAAGCATGAATACGCAACTTTTGGTAGACGAGGATGCAGTTTTCTGCAAAACCACACGATATGCATGCAAATGACGCTTTTGGCAGAACGCGCGTGTGGATTTCTACCAAACGACGTGAAAAGCATGCCAATGCTGCTCTTTTTAGCACCCGCACATGGATTTGTGCCAAAACGCGTTTTAAGCATGAATATGCAACGTTTGGTAGACGAGGATGCAGTTTTCTGCAAAACCACACGATATGCATGCAAATGGTGCTTTTGGCAGAACGCGCGTGTGGATTTCTACCAAACGACGTGAAAAGCATGCCAATGCTGCTCTTTTTAGAACCCGCACATCGATTTGTGGCAAAACGCGTTTTAAGCATGAATATGACACTTTTGGTAGACGAGTATGCAGTTTTCTGCAGAACCACACGATATGCATGCAAATGGTGCTTTTGGCAGAACGCCCGTGTGGATTTCTACCAAACGACGTGAAAAGCATGCCAATGCAGCTCTTTTTAGAACCCGCACATGGATTTGTGCCAAAATGCGTTTTAAGCATGAATATGACACTTTTGGTAGACGAGGATGCAGTTTTCTGCAAAACCACACGATATGCATGCAAATGGTGCTTTTGGCAGAACGCGCGTGCGGATTTCTACCAAACGAGGTGAAAAGCATGCCAATGCTGCTCTTTTTAGAACCCGCACACGGATTTGTGCCAAAACGCGTTTTAAGCATGAATATGACACTTTTGGTAGACGAGTATGCAGTTTTCTGCAAAACTACACGATATGCATGCAAATGGTGCTTTTGGCAGAACGCGCGTGTGGATTTCTACCAAACGACGTGAAAAGCATGCCAATGCTGCTCTTTTTAGCACCCGCACATGGATTTGTGCCAAAACGCGTTTTAAGCATGAATACGCAACTTTTGGTAGACGAGGATGCAGTTTTCTGCAAAACCACACGATATGCATGCAAATGACGCTTTTGGCAGAACGCGCGTGTGGATTTCTACCAAACGACGTGAAAAGCATGCCAATGCTGCTCTTTTTAGCACCCGCACATGGATTTGTGCCAAAACGCGTTTTAAGCATGAATATGACACTTTTGGTAGACGAGGATGCAGTTTTCTGCAAAACCACACGATATGCATGCAAATGGTGCTTTTGGCAGAATGCGTGTGTGGATTTCTACCAAACGACGTGAAAAGCATGCCAATGCTGCTCTTTTGAGAACCCGCACATGGATTTGTGCCAAAACGCGTTTTAAGCATGAATATCACACTTTTGGTAGACGAGGATGCAGTTTTCTGCAAAACCACACGATATGCATGCAAATGGTGCTTTTGGCAGAACGCGCGTGTGGATTTCTACCAAACGACGTGAAAAGCATGCCAATGCAGCTCTTTTTAGAACCCGCACACGGATTTGTGCCAAAACGCGTTTTAAGCATGAATATGACACTTTTGGTAGACGAGTATGCAGTTTTCTGCAAAACTACACGATATGCATGCAAATGGTGCTTTTGGCAGAACGCGCGTGTGGATTTCTAGCAAACGACGTGAAAAGCATGGCAATGCTGCTCTTTTTAGCACCCGCACATGGATTTGTGCCAAAACGCGTTTTAAGCATGAATGCGCAATTTTTGGTAGACGAGGATGCAGTTTTCTGCAAAACCACACGATATGCATGCAAATGACGCTTTTGGCAGAACGCGCGTGTGGATTTCTACCAAACGACGTGAAAAGCATGCCAATGCTGCTCTTTTTAGCACCCGCACATGGATTTGTGGCAAAACGCGTTTTAAGCATGAATATGCAACTTTTGGTAGACGAGGATGCAGTTTTCTGCAAAACCACACGATATGCATGCAAATGGTGCTTTTGGCAGAACGCGCGTGTGGATTTCTACCAAACGACGTGAAAAGCATGCCAATGCTGCTCTTTTTAGAACCCGCACATCGATTTGTGGCAAAACGCGTTTTAAGCATGAATATGACACTTTTGGTAGACGAGTATGCAGTTTTCTGCACAACCACACGATATGCATGCAAATGGTGCTTTTGGCAGAACGCCCGTGTGGATTTCTACCAAACGACGTGAAAAGCATGCCAATGCTGCTCTTATTAGCACCCGCACATGGATTTGTGCCAAAACGGGAAGAAGAAGAAGAGCCGAGCGGCGTAGACGTGCTTCGCATGGGCTCTGTCGACTTTCATTATTCTCTTAAGAAATTCACATCGGCGGACCGAAGTCTTTGTCGGACGTCCTTCGTGAAGTCATCCGGAACCCCCTTGGGAAGTTTGAAGACCGTGAGTGCATATTATTTTGCGCTTTTGGACTTTGAAGTTCTCCGGTGTGGCGCTGCCGTGTTAAGCCTGACGCCGCCGTACGTAGCAGCGCGGAGGTAGGCGAGGCGCTCCGCCGCCTTTGCCGCCGCTCGCTTGCTACGATTACTCGGCACTCACTATGGCGCACATTGCTGGATCCCAGCCGGCCACTTCTACTTCTACCAGAGGGAGTGGAGGTGGAGTTGTTGCTACAGCCCCACCCGCCCCCTGTGCTATTGTTCAAGCTGCCGCCGGGCCTTCGTCGCCAGAAACTACAGCCATGGACTTCCAAGACATTTCGGAAGATCGCCACGACGACCCTGCCACTATGGAAGAGGACCTTTCGCAAGGGACGCCATCGGAATGTCCTTATTCCAACTGGTCATTACACCTCAAGCGAAGAACGAAGAAGAAGCTCGCCAGAGGTGAGCAAGTGTGCGTGGCAGGCAGGGTGATCTCTCCGCTGCCACCCTCCTCTGCCACCGCGTTATCATCATCATCCTACGCAGCTGCAGGCGCTGGGGCATCAAAGAAGCCTTCTTTTAAGAAGAGGCGACGACTCCCCCCACTGCCACATAGCGACTTCAAAATCATCATTCGACCCAAGAAAGGCCTTCAGGTGAAGAGTTTCAGCAACCACCAAATATCAAAAGCCGTCTCGGCCGCCTGCGGAGGGAAAGTTGACGATTCGCACTTCATCGTGCGATTGAGACCCGGTTCCAACATAATTATTGTTAGTACCCCAGATCAGGAGGTCGCGGATATTGCACGCAAGATCACGCGGATTGTGCTGGGCGGCAACCTTTACGAAGTCAACTCTTACGTTGCGGCACCGGACGGAGTGGCCCGGGGCGTCATTCATGGAATCGACCCGGATACCCCGCCCGAGGAGCTTATGACTCACCTAAGGGTTAGGACCCAAGGCGTGGAAATCGTGCAGGCCCGCATGCTGGGAAAGACCAAGACAGCCTTGATCACGTTCAACTCTCACGTAGTTCCACGATACGTCTACTACTACGGAGGGGAGACCGAGTGCCACACCTACAAGCCCACAAAACAAATCTGCTATGTGTGCCAGCGCATGGGACACCGATCGGACGTTTGCCCTACCCCGAACATCAAAATCTGTCTCGCTTGCGGGACGCGCGACCCGACGGACGGCCACGAGTGCTCACTCAAGTGCGCCGTCTGCGGCGAAGCCCACGCCACGGGGTCTCGCGAGTGCAAGCAAAAGCTAAAAAACAAGAGCACTACCACCAAGAAGCATCTTCCACCCGGAAGGAGGAAGGAAGACGACGATAATGATGGAGGAAGACCAAGGCGAAGCCGCCTACGGTGGTTCAGCTCGGAATCCTCGGCGAGCCGCTCGAGGTCCCGGGCCCAGTCCAGGTCAATGTCCCGGTCCCGGTCCCGGTCCCGGTCCCGATCCCGGTCCCGATCCCGGTCCCGATCCCGGTCCCAGTCCAGGTCCAGGTCCCGATTCCGCTCGGAGTGGCCAAAGCTAGGAGAGAAGCAAGGGCAGCGGCAGCCTTCTACCTCGACATCCACGTCTAAACAGAAGAAGCAAGCCAACAACAACAAGGTGAGCCGGAATCAGTCTAGTACCTCCTCCGCTCAAAACACCAGTGAAAAAAGTAAATGCTCCCCAGAATGTACGCGCATCAGGGAAGAAAATAAAAAACTCAAGGCTCAGGTTAACGACCTAAACCAACGCATGCAACGCTTAGAAGCGTTGCTAAGCAAAACCAGCAACAACACACAGGCAGGGTCGCTAAGCGGAACGATAGGCCACGAGCCCGCCATCTCCATTCCTCCCGGCCCCTCAAGAAGCACCACGTCCTCATCGCTCCTCGGTGCGGCCTCGGCAGCGGCAGTCCAGTCAAGTGTAGTCACCCTCGAAGGTATTTACGCTACGATACAACAGATGCTTCACCAGATGGGCGAATTAAACAATAAAGTCAAGGAGAACACACTAAGCCATGAAGACCTTGAAAGAAGAATACGCAAGGTTGAGTTTGGCTCGCGCAAGCGGGTCGACGACGAGATCAGCAACCCACGCATCAAGGCGTACAGGCGCATAAACAACACGGGTGACGTCAGGGACGCCGACAACTGCGACGGTGGTGGCATGAACGTCAGCAATGGCTAACACCACACGCAGCGCGCCCGAACACCTCGAGATCTGGCAGTGGAATTGTCGCTCTTTCAACAAGAAGGCAAGTTCACTCCAACTCTTCATCCAAAATCACCTATACCCCCCCGACGTCATCTGCCTTCAGGAGGTCGGGAACCAGCCGATCAGGCTACGGGGTTACTACGTAATTAAACACGCGGGATCACCGAAAGTCGCGGTTTTAGTGCACAAAACGGTGACGGCCGTGGGACAACATTATCAACATCATGACATTAATCACGTGCTAGTGGAAGTCCTCCCGCAGAAGAGGGGTAGACGTAGCACTTTCATCCTGAATTTGTACAGTCCGCCGAGGGCTCAGAAAGACGACTTCCGCAACATCATTTACGACAGCGTGAGAGCCGCTGGCTGCAACCAGCTGGTAGTTGTGGGAGACATGAACGCTAGACACACGACGTGGGGCTACCAACAAGACACGCAAAAGGGAAGGTCGCTCCTCGATGCGGTTGACCAAATGGGCCTCGAATTGATAACCAACCTCCTCCAACCAACCCGAGTAGGCAACAGTGTAAGTCGAGACACGTTTCCGGACCTGTCATTTGTCAAAAACGTAAGGGAATACTCATGGGCACACCTGGGCGAAACATTGGGCAGCGATCACTATATCCTCAGCATCTCGGTATCCACGCCGAAACTCAAGAGAACAATTGGCGAAATTAGGCTTACGGACTGGGAGGCATTCAGGCAGTACCCCCCGCCCGAAAACGGTATAACAGACATAGCGGAATGGATGCAGCACCTCCGGGAAGCCCACATCCAAACCACTAAAACCATCCAGCGCACGGTCGAGACGCCCGAAGTCGACCGCCGGCTCTTACACCTGTGGGAAGCCCGTGAGGGCCTCCTCAAACGGTGGAAGCGACAGCGGTTAAACCGGAAGCTACGTCTTCGAATCGAGAAAATAACAGACGAAGCCAGAAATTACGCAAACGAGCTGACGCAGCAAAATTGGGTACAGTTTTGCACCTCGCTCAAGGGTACCCTGAGTACGGCGCAGACGTGGGCCATCCTACGCTGCCTGATCGAGCCTGACAAGGCGAAATCGACAACTAGTCGGACGCTTCTAGAAATCGCTCACAAGTTCCCCGGAAACGACCAGGATTTGATTGACACCCTACAAACCCGATACCTGGGTAGCGACCCCATACAACCCTGCCTCCTAAAATATGAAGGAGAACCAAGACCAGCGCTGGACGCTCCCATCACGGAGGAAGAGGTGTATGCCGCGGCACGAGCCTCACAGCGCAACACAGCTCCCGGAGTTGACAAAATCACCAATGCCATGATTAGAAACCTGAGCCCGATGCACATCCAGGACTTGACCGAATACCTAAACGAGGAACTCTGGAGCAAGGGCCACGTACCAAACGAGTGGAAACACGCGGAAATCGTGACCATTCCCAAACCCGGCAAGAAGCCCGCGATCGACGCACTGCGTCCCATCTCGCTGACTTCGTGCCTCGGCAAGCTGTACGAGAGGGTCATCGAAACCCGCCTCCAACATTACATAGAGGACGGTGACCTCTTCCCGCACACCATGCTTGGCTTCAGGCCGGGACTTTCGGCTCAAGATGCGTTCCTAATCCTAAGGGAAGAAGTTCTCAAGGGCATCCCGAAGGGAGGAGAACACCTCCTGCTCGCACTCGACCTAAAAGGGGCCTTCGATAACATCTCCCACGAGGCCATTCTCAAGGGACTGAACGACATCAGCTGCGGGGAGCGCATCTTTAATTACGTTAAATCATTCCTGACGGGCCGGACAGCAACCATCGGAATAGGCACGACTCGATCGGATACGATCGACGTGCCGAACAAAGGAACACCGCAGGGGGCGATAATCTCCCCGATTCTCTTCAATGTCGCGATGCTAGCGCTGACCAAAGAGCTGCGGAAGATCCCCGACCTAGGTTACGCCCTGTACGCAGACGACATCACGCTCTGGGCCACCAAGGGCTCTCTAGCGCAAAAAGAGGCGACCCTTCAAGAGGCCGCGACGGCCGTGGAGAGATTTGCGGCAGCGAGCGGGATGCGTTGTGCGCCCGAAAAGTCCGAGGTGATCCGGGTGCACGGAGGAGGAATCTACAAGTCCCCCGGCCCTATCGACCTCTATCTTGAGGGCCAGAAGATAACGGAAGGCAGTAAGACTAGGATTCTGGGTTTTTGGATCCAGAGGAACCTGAAAGCCTCCCACACCATCCAAACCCTAAGGTCGGCCACCAACCAGATCTCGCGGATTATAAAACGAATTACAAGAAGCCGCAAGGGCATGCGAGAAGAGGACACGATTCGCCTCGTCCAGGCTCTGGTGATCAGCAGAATAACGTATAGCATGCCGTATCACTATCACTCGCTAAACAAACGCGACCAAGAACAAGTCGATGCCATCATCAGAGGCGCGTACAAAACGGCCCTGGGTCTCCCTGTCACCACCTCAAACGAGAAGTTAGCGGCCCTCGGGATCCACAACACCTTCGCTGAGCTGTCGGACGCGGTTATGGCTTCGCAAAAGGCCAGACTGCAGAACACGGCGGCGGGCAGAGCCATCCTCCACCGGACCGGAACGGCAACGGAGCTCCGTGCCCTCGATGGGCAACGATCACTCCCGCCTGAGGTCAGAGGCAAAATCAAGGCCAATCCGGTACCGAAGCACATGAGTCATGAACTCCATAAAGGACGACGCAAGGCTCGCGTCGACAGACAGCGCCGACAATTCAAGGGTGACCCGTACGTGACGTACGTGGACGTGGCGGCGTACCCTGTG
Organism: Dermacentor albipictus; assembly: GCF_038994185.2. Lineage (NCBI taxonomy): Eukaryota > Metazoa > Arthropoda > Arachnida > Ixodida > Ixodidae > Dermacentor > Dermacentor albipictus. Next base: position 15,109 of record NW_027225750.1, on the reverse strand, counting down.
GGGGGCCTCTTCGCGGTAGCCGCCGTGAACGGGAGAGACAACTCCTTGACTCTCGCGGCCTCCGTGAGGGCAGAGACCCCAGCTGCGGCTGAGACCATAGCCGCGGCGCTGGTAATAAAGCAAGAAGACAGGGTAGGCAGGGAAGTCCATGTCGTTACCGACTCGCAACAGGCCTGCCGTAACTTTACGAACGGACGAACACCGCTGCTGGCAGCTCAGATTCTAGGCCCGAGGCTGCAAGAATACCATCAAATAACGTGGACGCCGGGTCACGCGGGTCTGGAGGGGAACGAAAGGGCGAACGCCCTAGCTCGAGCGCTGATCAACCGAGCGGGGCAAGACCAATCGTCTCATCAATCCCCACCCTTTACCTTCATGCCCCTGCCATCCAATTATTGCGACCGACTGGAGATCCAGCGACTCAACCGCAGGATTTATCCCCCGCCTCACAAAAATCTCAGCACTGAAGATGCCGTAGCTCTCAGACTTATACAGACCAACACATTTCCAAACCTACACAGATACAGTAAAATGTTCCCACATACATATCGCGACATCTGCCCCTGGTGCGGCGACACACGCCCTACACTTTTTCACATCTCTTGGGGGTGCGAGGGCAAACCTCAACACTTAAAGACGCCTAGCACGTCATTTGAGCGGTGGGAGGTACAGCTGACCGGCGATACCCTGGCGGGACAAGAAGCTCTCGTCCAGCAAGTACGTCGAGCAGCCACGGCCAGTGGAGTCCTGGAATGAGGACCCCACCCACTCGACCTCAAGAGCAACCACCTCGGTGGTCCAAATAAATGTTTTTCTCTCTCTCTCTCTCTGTGCCAAAACGCGTTTTAAGCATGAATACGCAACTTTTGGTAGACGAGGATGCAGTTTTCTGCAAAACCACACGATATGCATGCAAATGGTGCTTTTGGCAGAACGCGCGTGTGGATTTCTACCAAACGACGTGAAAAGCATGCCAATGCTGCTCTTTTTAGAACCCGCACATGGATTTGTGCCAAAACGCGTTTTAAGCATGAATATGACACTTTTGGTAGACGAGGATGCAGTTTTCTGCAAAACCACACGATATGCATGCAAATGGTGCTTTTGGCAGAACGCGCGTGTGGATTTCTACCAAACGACGTGAAAAGCATGCCAATGCTGCTCTTTTTAGAACCCGCACATGGATTTGTGCCAAAATGCGTTTTAGCATGAATATGACACTTTTGGTAGACGAGGATGCAGTTTTCTGCAAAACCACACGATATGCATGCAAATGGTGCTTTTGGCAGAGCGCGTGTGGATTTCTACCAAACGACGTGAAAAGCATGTCAATGCTGCTCTTTTTAGAACCCGCACACGGATTTGTGCCAAAACGCGTTTTAAGCATAAATATGACACTTTTGGTAGACGAGTATGCAGTTTTCTGCAAAACTACACGATATGCATGCAAATGGTGCTTTTGGCAGAACGCGCGTGTGGATTTCTACCAAACGACGTGAAAAGCATGCCAATGCTGCTCTTTTTAGCACCCGCACATGGATTTGTGCCAAAACGCGTTTTAAGCATGAATACGCAACTTTTGGTAGACGAGGATGCAGTTTTCTGCAAAACCACACGATATGCATGCAAATGACGCTTTTGGCAGAACGCGCGTGTGGATTTCTACCAAACGACGTGAAAAGCATGCCAATGCTGCTCTTTTTAGAACCCGCACATCGATTTGTGCCAAAACGCGTTTTAAGCATGAATATGACACTTTTGGTAGACGAGTATGCAGTTTTCTGCACAACCACACGATATGCATGCAAATGGTGCTTTTGGCAGAACGCCCGTGTGGATTTCTACCAAACGACGTGAAAAGCATGCCAATGCTGCTCTTTTTAGCACCCGCACATGGATTTGTGCCAAAACGCGTTTTAAGCATGAATACGCAACTTTTGGTAGACGAGGATGCAGTTTTCTGCAAAACTACAAGATATGCATGCAAATGGTGCTTTTGGCAGAACGCGCGTGTGGATTTCTACCAAACGACGTGAAAAGCATGCCAATGCTGCTCTTTTTAGTACCCGCACATGGATTTGTGCCAAAACGCGTTTTAAGCATGAATACGCAACTTTTGGTAGACGAGGATGCAGTTTTCTGCAAAACCACACGATATGCATGCAAATGACGCTTTTGGCAGAACGCGCGTGTGGATTTCTACCAAACGACGTGAAAAGCATGCCAATGCTGCTCATTTTAGCACCCGCACATGGATTTGTGCCAAAACGCGTTTTAAGCATGAATACGCAACTTTTGGTAGACGAGGATGCAGTTTTCTGCAAAACCACACGATATGCATGCAAATGACGCTTTTGGCAGAACGCGCGTGTGGATTTCTACCAAACGACGTGAAAAGCATGCCAATGCTGCTCTTTTTAGAACCCGCACATGGATTTGTGCCAAAACGCGTTTTAAGCATGAATATGACACTTTTGGTAGACGAGTATGCAGTTTTCTGCAAAACTACACGATATGCATTCAAATGGTGCTTTTGGCAGAACGCGCGTGTGGATTTCTACCAAACGACGTGAAAAGCATGCCATTGCTGCTCTTTTTAGCACCCGCACATGGATTTGTGCCAAAACGCGTTTTAAGCATGAATATGACACTTTTGGTAGACGAGTATGCAGTTTTCTGCACAACCACACGATATGCATGCAAATGGTGCTTTTGGCAGAACGCCCGTGTGGATTTCTACCAAACGACGTGAAAAGCATGCCAATGCTGCTCTTTTTAGCGCCCGCACATGGATTTGTGCCAAAACGCGTTTTAAGCATGAATACGCAACTTTTGGTAGACGAGGATGCAGTTTTCTGCAAAACCACACGATATGCATGCAAATGGTGCTTTTGGCAGAACGCGCGTGTGGATTTCTACCAAACGACGTGAAAAGCATGCCAATGCTGCTCTTTTTAGAACCAGCGCATGGATTTGTGCCAAAACGCGTTTTAAGCATGCATATGACACTTTTGGTAGACGAGTATGCAGTTTTCTGCAAAACTACAAGATATGCATGCAAATGGTGCTTTTGGCAGAACGCGCGTGTGGATTTCTACCAAACGACGTGAAAAGCATGCCAATGCTGCTCTTTTAGCCCCCGCACATGGATTTGTGCCAAAACGCGTTTTAAGCATGAATACGCAACTTTTGGTAGACGAGGATGCAGTTTTCTGCAAAACCCCACGATATGCATGCAAATGACGCTTTTGGCAGAACGCGCGTGTGGATTTCTACCAAACGACGTGAAAAGCATGCCAATGCTGCTCATTTTAGCACCCGCACATGGATTTGTGCCAAAACGCGTTTTAAGCATGAATATGCAACTTTTGGTAGACGAGGATGCAGTTTTCTGCAAAACCACACGATATGCATGCAAATGGTGCTTTTGGCAGAACGCGCGTGTGGATTTCTACCAAACGACGTGAAAAGCATGCCAATGCTGCTCATTTTAGCACCCGCACATGGATTTGTGCCAAAACGCGTTTTAAGCATGAATATGACTCTTTTGGTAGACGAGTATGCAGTTTTCTGCACAACCACACGATATGCATGCAAATGGTGCTTTTGGCAGAACGCCCGTGTGGATTTCTACCAAACGACGTGAAAAGCATGCCAATGCTGCTCTTTTTAGCACCCGCACATGGATTTGTGCCAAAACGCGTTTTAAGCATGATTACGCAACTTTTGGTAGACGAGGATGCAGTTTTCTGCAAAACCACACGATATGCATGCAAATGGTGCTTTTGGCAGAACGCGCGTGTGGATTTCTACCAAACGACGTGAAAAGCATGCCATTGCTGCTCTTTTTAGCACCCGCACATGGATTTGTGCCAAAACGCGTTTTAAGCATTGTTACGTTTCGCCTACGACGCGCGGTAAAGCCAGCGCGGATGCAACGTACGCCGGAGCTTCGTTCCAAGCGGCGGACATTTTGGCCCGTTCGGAGCGGCCGCGAGCGCGCCCCGCCGAGCGCGTCCCGGCATGTTCAGTGCCACGTGTCTTTGTGTGTGCCCACGCTTGTCAAAGCGCGGCAGCCGGGGAGAGGAGCTCCCCCAGTGTGAAGCGAGGAGGTCTGACCGGCGCCGGCCCGTCTGATGCGTCACCTCCTTGTCCCAACGTGTCTCTCAGTCCGTCCGTCGCTGCCGTCACGTGGTGTCATCTCGTGACCTTCCCTCTTGCTCTCAACTCCGAGAGTATAAGAGCAGCTGCCCCCGGACGCCAAGAGAGAGGCTCCGTTTTCTTCTGTTGAGTAACGTGCTCTCCCGTCTCTCTACTTCAGTCGACCTGACCGCCCGCTCTTTGCGATGCTAGAATAAACAAGTTGTTCTGTTAGCAGTCGCCTCATGCTTTGCTGGGACCTTCGGATGCTTCCAGTGTGCCCCAGGCCGCCAGGCCAACGCTACCCTTGGGGCGTGCGACCCAGTTGCAATAACGGGCGTCAGCACTGAGGTTCCGACAGCTGGTGGCAGCGCTGAGATTCCTACAGCCGGTGCCATCGGTGCGGTTCAAACAGCATGAATACGCAACTTTTGGTAGACGAGGATGCAGTTTTCTGCAAAACCACACGATATGCATGCAAATGACGCTTTTGGCAGAACGCGCGTGTGGATTTCTACCAAACGACGTGAAAAGCATGCCAATGCTGCTCTTTTTAGCACCCGCACATGGATTTGTGCCAAAACGCGTTTTAAGCATGAATATGCAACTTTTGGTAGACGAGGATGCAGTTTTCTGCAAAACCACACGATATGCATGCAAATGGTGCTTTTGGCAGAACGCGCGTGTGGATTTCTACCAAACGACGTGAAAAGCATGCCAATGCTGCTCTTTTGAGAACCCGCACATGGATTTGTGCCAAAACGCGTTTTAAGCATGAATATGACACTTTTGGTAGACGAGGATGCAGTTTTCTGCAAAACCACACGATATGCATGCAAATGGTGCTTTTGGCAGAACGCGCGTGTGGATTTCTACCAAACGACGTGAAAAGCATGCCAATGCTGCTCTTTTTAGCACCCGCACATGGATTTGTGCCAAAACACGTTTTAAGCATGAATACGCAAACTTTTGGTAGACGAGGATGCAGTTTTCTGCAAAACCACACGATATGCATGCAAATGACGCTTTTGGCAGAACGCGCGTGTGGATTTCTACCAAACGACGTGAAAAGCATGCCATTGCTGCTCTTTTTAGCACCCGCACATGGATTTGTGCCAAAACGCGTTTTAAGCATGAATACGCAACTTTTGGTAGACGAGGATGCAGTTTTCTGCAAAACCACACGATATGCATGCAAATGACGCTTTTGGCAGAACGCGCGTGTGGATTTCTACCAAACGACGTGAAAAGCATGCCAATGCTGCTCTTTTTAGCACCCGCACATGGATTTGTGCCAAAACGCGTTTTAAGCATGAATATGCAACTTTTGGTAGACGAGGATGCAGTTTTCTGCAAAACCACACGATATGCATGCAAATGGTGCTTTTGGCAGAACGCGCCTGTGGATTTCTACCAAACGACGTGAAAAGCATGCCAATGCTGCTCTTTTAAAGAACCCGCACATCGATTTGTGGCAAAACGCGTTTTAAGCATGAATATGACACTTTTGGTAGACGAGTATGCAGTTTTCTGCACAACCACACGATATGCATGCAAATGGTGCTTTTGGCAGAACGCCCGTGTGGATTTCTACCAAACGACGTGAAAAGCATGCCAATGCAGCTCTTTTTAGAACCCGCACATGGATTTGTGCCAAAATGCGTTTTAAGCATGAATATGACACTTTTGGTAGACGAGGATGCAGTTTTCTGCAAAACCACACGATATGCATGCAAATGGTGCTTTTGGCAGAACGCGCGTGTGGATTTCTACCAAACGAGGTGAAAAGCATGCCAATGCTGCTCTTTTTAGAACCCGCACACGGATTTGTGCCAAAACGCGTTTTAAGCATGAATATGACACTTTTGGTAGACGAGTATGCAGTTTTCTGCAAAACTACACGATATGCATGCAAATGGTGCTTTTGGCAGAACGCGCGTGTGGATTTCTACCAAACGACGTGAAAAGCATGCCAATGCTGCTCTTATTAGCACCCGCACATGGATTTGTGCCAAAACGCGTTTTAAGCATGAATACGCAACTTTTGGTAGACAAGGATGCAGTTTTCTGCAAAACCACACGATATGCATGCAAATGACGCTTTTGGCAGAACGCGCGTGTGGATTTCTACCAAACGACGTGAAAAGCATGCCAATGCTGCTCTTTTTAGCACCCGCACATGGATTTGTGCCAAAACGCGTTTTAAGCATGAATAAGCAACTTTTGGTAGACGAGGATGCAGTTTTCTGCAAAACCACACGATATGCATGCAAATGATGCTTTTGGCAGAACGCGCGTGTGGATTTCTACCAAACGACGTGAAAAGCATGCCAATGCTGCTCTTTTTAGAACCCGCACATGGATTTGTGCCAAAACCCGTTTTAAGCATGAATATGACACTTTTGGTAGACGAGGATGCAGTTTTCTGCAAAACCACACGATATGCATGCAAATGACGCTTTTGGCAGAACGCGCGTTTGGATTTCTACCAAACGACGTGAAAAGCATGCCAATGCTGCTCTTTTTAGCACCCGCACATGGATTTGTGCCAAAACGCGTTTTAAGCATGAATATGCAACTTTTGGTAGACGAGGATGCAGTTTTCTGCAAAACCACACGATATGCATGCAAATGGTGCTTTTGGCAGAACGCGCGTGTGGATTTCTACCAAACGACGTGAAAAGCATGCCAATGCTGCTCTTTTTAGAACCCGCACATCGATTTGTGCCAAAACGCGTTTTAAGCATGAATATGACACTTTTGGTAGACGAGTATGCAGTTTTCTGCACAACCACACGATATGCATGCAAATGGTGCTTTTGGCAGAACGCGCGTGTGGATTTCTACCAAACGACGTGAAAAGCATGCCAATGCTGCTCTTATTAGCACCCGCACATGGATTTGTGCCAAAGCGCGTTTTAAGCATGAATACGCAACTTTTGGTAGACAAGGATGCAGTTTTCTGCAAAACCACACGATATGCATGCAAATGACGCTTTTGGCAGAACGCGCGTGTGGATTTCTACCAAACGACGTGAAAAGCATGCCAATGCTGCTCTTTTTAGCACCCGCACATGGATTTGTGCCAAAACGCGTTTTAAGCATGAATAAGCAACTTTTGGTAGACGAGGATGCAGTTTTCTGCAAAACCACACGATATGCATGCAAATGATGCTTTTGGCAGAACGCGCGTGTGGATTTCTACCAAACGACGTGAAAAGCATGCCAATGCTGCTCTTTTTAGAACCCGCACATGGATTTGTGCCAAAACCCGTTTTAAGCATGAATATGACACTTTTGGTAGACGAGGATGCAGTTTTCTGCAAAACCACACGATATGCATGCAAATGGTGCTTTTGGCAGAACGCGCGTGTGGATTTCTACCAAACGACGTGAAAAGCATGCCAATGCTGCTCTTTTTAGCACCCGCACATGGATTTGTGCCAAAACACGTTTTAAGCATGAATACGCAACTTTTGGTAGACGAGGATGCAGTTTTCTGCAAAACCACACGATATGCATGCAAATGACGCTTTTGGCAGAACGCGCGTGTGGATTTCTACCAAACGACGTGAAAAGCATGCCATTGCTGCTCTTTTTAGCACCCGCACATGGATTTGTGCCAAAACGCGTTTTAAGCATGAATACGCAACTTTTGGTAGACGAGGATGCAGTTTTCTGCAAAACCACACGATATGCATGCAAATGACGCTTTTGGCAGAACGCGCGTGTGGATTTCTACCAAACGACGTGAAAAGCATGCCAATGCTGCTCTTTTTAGCACCCGCACATGGATTTGTGCCAAAACGCGTTTTAAGCATGAATATGCAACTTTTGGTAGACGAGGATGCAGTTTTCTGCAAAACCACACGATATGCATGCAAATGATGCTTTTGGCAGAACGCGCGTGTGGATTTCTACCAAACGACGTGAAAAGCATGCCAATGCTGCTCTTTTTAGAACCCGCACATCGATTTGTGGCAAAACGCGTTTTAAGCATGAATATGACACTTTTGGTAGACGAGTATGCAGTTTTCTGCACAACCACACGATATGCATGCAAATGGTGCTTTTGGCAGAACGCCCGTGTGGATTTCTACCAAACGACGTGAAAAGCATGCCAATGCAGCTCTTTTTAGAACCCGCACATGGATTTGTGCCAAAATGCGTTTTGAGCATGAATATGACACTTTTGGTAGACGAGGATGCAGTTTTCTGCAAAACCACACGATATGCATGCAAATGGTGCTTTTGGCAGAACGCCCGTGTGGATTTCTACCAAACGACGTGAAAAGCATGCCAATGCAGCTCTTTTTAGAACCCGCACATGGATTTGTGCCAAAATGCGTTTTAAGAATGAATATGACACTTTTGGTAGACGAGGATGCAGTTTTCTGCAAAACCACACGTTATGCATGCAAATGGTGCTTTTGGCAGAACGCGCGTGTGGATTTCTACCAAACGAGGTGAAAAGCATGCCAATGCTGCTCTTTTTAGAACCCGCACACGGATTTGTGCCAAAACGCGTTTTAAGCATGAATATGACACTTTTGGTAGACGAGTATGCAGTTTTCTGCAAAACTACACGATATGCATGCAAATGGTGCTTTTGGCAGAACGCGCGTGTGGATTTCTACCAAACGACGTGAAAAGCATGCCAATGCTGCTCTTTTTAGCACCCGCACATGGATTTGTGCCAAAACGCGTTTTAAGCATGAATACGCAACTTTTGGTAGACGAGGATGCAGTTTTCTGCAAAACCACACGATATGCATGCAAATGACGCTTTTGGCAGAACGCGCGTGTGGATTTCTACCAAACGACGTGAAAAGCATGCCAATGCTGCTCTTTTTAGCACCCGCACATGAATTTGTGCCAAAACGCGTTTTAAGCATGAATAAGCAACTTTTGGTAGACGAGGATGCAGTTTTCTGCAAAACCACACGATATGCATGCAAATGATGCTTTTGGCAGAACGCGCGTGTGGATTTCTACCTAACGACGTGAAAAGCATGCCAATGCTGCTCTTTTTAGAACCCGCACATGGATTTGTGCCAAAACCCGTTTTAAGCATGAATATGACACTTTTGGTAGACGAGGATGCAGTTTTCTGCAAAACCACACGATATGCATGCAAATGACGCTTTTGGCAGAACGCGCGTGTGGATTTCTACCAAACGACGTGAAAAGCATGCCAATGCTGCTCTTTTTAGCACCCGCACATGGATTTGTGCCAAAACGCGTTTTAAGCATGAATATGCAACTTTTGGTAGACGAGGATGCAGTTTTCTGCAAAACCACACGATATGCATGCAAATGGTGCTTTTGGCAGAACGCGCGTGTGGATTTCTACCAAACGACGTGAAAAGCATGCCAATGCTGATCTTTTTAGAACCCGCACATCGATTTGTGCCAAAACGCGTTTTAAGCATGAATATGACACTTTTGGTAGACGAGTATGCAGTTTTCTGCACAACCACACGATATGCATGCAAATGGTGCTTTTGGCAGAACGCGCGTGTGGATTTCTACCAAACGACGTGAAAAGCATGCCAATGCTGCTCTTTTTAGAACCCGCACATGGATTTGTGCCAAAATGCGTTTTAAGCGTGAATATGACACTTTTGGTAGACGAGGATGCAGTTTTCTGCAAAACCACACGATATGCATGCAAATGGTGCTTTTGGCAGAACGCGCGTGTGGATTTCTACCAAACGACGTGAAAAGCATGTCAATGCTGCTCTTTTTAGAACCCGCACACGGATTTGTGCCAAAACGCGTTTTAAGCATGAATATGACACTTTTGGTAGACGAGTATGCAGTTTTCTGCAAAACTACACGATATGCATGCAAATGGTGCTTTTGGCAGAACGCGCGTGTGGATTTCTACCAAGCGACGTGAAAAGCATGCCAATGCTGCTCTTTTTAGCACCCGCACATGGATTTGTGCCAAAACGCGTTTTAAGCATGAATACGCAACTTTTGGTAGACGAGGATGCAGTTTTCTGCAAAACCACACGATATGCATGCAAATGACGCTTTTGGCAGAACGCGCGTGTGGATTTCTACCAAACGACGTGAAAAGCATGCCAATGCTGCTCTTTTTAGAACCCGCACATCGATTTGTGCCAAAACGCGTTTTAAGCATGAATATGACACTTTTGGTAGACGAGGATGCAGTTTTCTGCAAAACCACACGATATGCATGCAAATGGTGCTTTTGGCAGAACGCGCGTGTGGATTTCTACCAAACGACGTGAAAAGCATGCCAATGCTGCTCTTTTTAGCACCCGCACATGGATTTGTGCCAAAACGCGTTTTAAGCATGAATACGCAACTTTTGGTAGACGAGGATGCAGTTTTCTGCACAACCACACGATATGCATGCAAATGGTGCTTTTGGCAGAACGCCCGTGTGGATTTCTACCAAACGACGTGAAAAGCATGCCAATGCTGCTCTTTTTAGCACCCGCACATGGATTTGTGCCAAAACGCGTTTTAAGCATGAATACGCAACTTTTGGTAGACGAGGATGCAGTTTTCTGCAAAACCACACGATATGCATGCAAATGGTGCTTTTGGCAGAATGCGCGTGTGGATTTCTACCAAACGACGTGAAAAGCATGCCAATGCTGCTCTTTTGAGAACCCGCACATGGATTTGTGCCAAAACGCGTTTTAAGCATGAATATCACACTTTTGGTAGACGAGGATGCAGTTTTCTGCACAACCACACGATATGCATGCAAATGGTGCTTTTGGCAGAACGCCCGTGTGGATTTCTACCAAACGACGTGAAAAGCATGCCAATGCTGCTCTTTTTAGCACCCGCACATGGATTTGTGCCAAAACGCGTTTTAAGCATGAATACGCAACTTTTGGTAGACGAGGATGCAGTTTTCTGCAAAACCACACGATATGCATGCAAATGGTGCTTTTGGCAGAACGCGCGTGTGGATTTCTACCAAACGACGTGAAAAGCATGCCAATGCTGCTCTTTTTAGAACCCGCATATGGATTTGTGCCAAAACGCGTTTTAAGCATGAATATGACACTTTTGGTAGACGAGGATGCAGTTTTCTGCAAAACCACACGATATGCATGCAAATGGTGCTTTTGGCAGAACGCGCGTGTGGATTTCTACCAAACGACGTGAAAAGCATGCCAATGCTGCTCTTTTTAGAACCCGCACATAGATTTGTGCCAAAATGCGTTTTAAGCATGAATATGACACTTTTGGTAGACGAGGATGCAGTTTTCTGCAAAACCACACGATATGCATGCAAATGGTGCTTTTGGCAGAACGCGCGTGTGGATTTCTACCAAACGACGCGAAAAGCATGTCAATGCTGCTCTTTTTAGAACACGCACATCGATTGGTGGCAAAACGCGTTTAAAGCATGAATATGACACTTTCGGTAGACGAGTATGCAGTTTTCTGCACAACCACACGATATGCATGCAAATGGTGCTTTTGGCAGAACGCCCGTGTGGATTTCTACCAAACGACGTGAAAAGCATGCCAATGCTGCTCTTTTTAGCACCCGCACATGGATTTGTGCCAAAACGCGTTTTAAGCATGAATACGCAACTTTTGGTAGACGAGGATGCAGTTTTCTGCAAAACCACACGATATGCATGCAAATGGTGCTTTTGGCAGAACGCGCGTGTGGATTTCTACCAAACGACGTGAAAAGCATGCCAATGCTGCTCTTTTTAGAACCCGCACATGGATTTGTGCCAAAACGCGTTTTAAGCATGAATATGACACTTTTGGTAGACGAGGATGCAGTTTTCTGCAAAACCACACGATATGCATGCAAATGGTGCTTTTGGCAGAACGCGCGTGTGGATTTCTACCAAACGACGTGAAAAGCATGCCAATGCTGCTCTTTTTAGAACCCGCACACGGATTTGTGCCAAAACGCGTTTTAAGCATGAATATGACACTTTTGGTAGACGAGTATGCAGTTTTCTGCAAAACTACACGATATGCATGCAAATGCTGCTTTTGGCAGAACGCGCGTGTGGATTTCTACCAAACGACGTGAAAAGCATGCCAATGCTGCTCTTTTTAGCACCCGCACATGGATTTGTGCAAAACGCGTTTTAAGCATGAATACGCAACTTTTGGTAGACGAGGATGCAGTTTTCTGCAAAACCACACGATATGCATGCAAATGACGCTTTTGGCAGAACGCGCGTGTGGATTTCTACCAAACGACGTGAAAAGCATGCCAATGCTGCTCTTTTTAGCACCCGCACATGGATTTGTGCCAAAACGCGTTTTAAGCATGAATATGCAACTTTTGGTAGACGAGGATGCAGTTTTCTGCAAAACCACACGATATGCATGCAAATGGTGCTTTTGGCAGAACGCGCGTGTGGATTTCTACCAAACGACGTGAAAAGCATGCCAATGCTGCTCTTTTTAGAACCCGCACATGGATTTTTGCCAAAACGCGTTTTAAAAATGAATACCCAACTTTTGGTAGACGAGGATGCAGTTTTCTGCACAACCACACGATATGCATGCAAATTGTGCTTTTGGCAGAACGCCCATGTGGATTTCTACCAAACGACGTGAAAAGCATGCCAATGCTGCTCTTTTTACAACCCGCACATGGATTTGTGCCAAAACGCGTTTTAAGCGTGAATATGACACTTTTGGTAGACGAGGATGCAGTTTTCTGCAAAACCACACGATATGCATGCAAATGGTGCTTTTGGCAGAACGCGCGTGTGGATTTCTACCAAACGACGTGAAAAGCATGCCAATGCTGCTCTTTTGAGAACCCGCACATGGATTTGTGCCAAAACGCGTTTTAAGCATGAATACGCAACTTTTGGTAGACGAGGATGCAGTTTTCTGCACAACCACACGATATGCATGCAAATTGTGCTTTTGGCAAAAAGGCCATGTGGATTTCTACCAAACGACGTGAAAAGCATGCCAATGCTGCTCTTTTTACAACCCGCACATGGATTTGTGCCAAAACGCGTTTTAAGCGTGAATATGACACTTTTGGTAGACGAGGATGCAGTTTTCTGCAAAACCACACGATATGCATGCAAATGGTGCTTTTGGCAGAACGCGCGTGTGGATTTCTACCAAACGACGTGAAAAGCATGCCAATGCTGCTCTTTTGAGAACCCGCACATGGATTTATGCCAAAACGCGTTTTAAGCATGAATATGACACTTTTGGAAGACAAGGATGCAGTTTTCTGCAAAACCACACGATATGCATGCAAATGGTGCTTTTGGCAGAACGCGCGTGTGGATTTCTACCAAACGACGTGAAAAGCATGCCAATGCTGCTCTTTTTAGCACCCGCACATGGATTTGTGCCAAAACACGTTTTAAGCATGAATACGCAACTTTTGGTAGACGAGGATGCAGTTTTCTGCAAAACCACACGATATGCATGCAAATGACGCTTTTGGCAGAACGCGCGTGTGGATTTCTACCAAACGACGTGAAAAGCATGCCAATGCTGCTCTTTTTAGAACCCGCACATCGATTTGTGCCAAAACGCGTTTTAAGCATGAATATGACACTTTTGGTAGACGAGTATGCAGTTTTCTGCACAACCACACGATATGCATGCAAATGACGCTTTTGGCAGAACGCGCGTGTGGATTTCTACCAAACGACGTGAAAAGCATGCCAATGCTGCTCTTTCTAGCACCCGCACATGGATTTGTGCCAAAACGCGTTTTAAGCATGAATATGCAACTTTTGGTAGACGAGGATGCAGTTTTCTGCAAAACCACACGATATGCATGCAAATGGTGCTTTTGGCAGAACGCGCGTGTAGATTTCTACCAAACGACGTGAAAAGCATGCCAATGCTGCTCTTTTTAGAACCCGCACATCGATTTGTGCCAAAATGCGTTTTAAGCATGAATATGACACTTTTGGTAGACGAGGATGCAGTTTTCTGCAAAACCACACGATATGCATGCAAATGGTGCTTTTGGCAGAACGCGCGTGTGGATTTCTACCAAACGACGTGAAAAGCATGTGAATGCTGCTCTTTTTAGAACCCGCACACGGATTTGTGCCAAAACGCGTTTTAAGCATGAATATGACACTTTTGGTAGACGAGTATGCAGTTTTCTGCAAAACTACACGATATGCATGCAAATGGTGCTTTTGGCAGAACGCGCGTGTGGATTTCTACGAAACGACGTGAAAAGCATGCCAATGCTGCTCTTTTTAGCACCCGCACATGGATTTGTGCCAAAACGCGTTTTAAGCATGAATACGCAACTTTTGGTAGACGAGGATGCAGTTTTCTGCAAAACCACACGATATGCATGCAAATGACGCTTTTGGCAGAACGCGCGTGTGGATTTCTACCAAACGACGTGAAAAGCATGCCAATGCTGCCCTTTTTAGAACCCGCACATCGATTTGTGCCAAAACGCGTTTTAAACATGAATATGACACTTTTGGTAGACGAGGATGCAGTTTTCTGCAAAACCACACGATATGCATGCAAATGGTGCTTTTGGCAGAACGCGCGTGTGGATTTCTACCAAACGACGTGAAAAGCATGCCAATGCTGCTCTTTTTAGCACCCGCACATGGATTTGTGCCAAAACGCGTTTTAAGCATGAATACACAACTTTTGGTAGACGAGGATGCAGTTTTCTGCACAACCACACGATATGCATGCAAATGGTGCTTTTGGCAGAACGCCCGTGTGGATTTCTACCAAACGACGTGAAAAGCATGCCAATGCTGCTCTTTTTAGCACCCGCACATGGATTTGTGCCAAAACGCGTTTTAAGCATGAATACGCAACTTTTGGTAGACGAGGATGCAGTTTTCTGCAAAACCACACGATATGCATGCAAATGACGCTTTTGGCAGAACGCGCGTGTGGATTTCTACCAAACGACGTGAAAAGCATGCCAATGCTGCCCTTTTTAGAACCCGCACATCGATTTGTGCCAAAACGC
>NW_027225749.1:0-79083 GCF_038994185.2 Dermacentor albipictus | reverse complement strand
CCTGTGCGGGTGCTAAGAAGAGCAGCATCGGGATGCTTTTCACGTCGTTTGGTAGAAATCCACGTGCGCGTTCTGCCAAAAGCACCCTTTGCATGGATATCGTGTGGTTTTGCAGAAAACTGCGTCCGCGTCTACCAAAAGATGCATGTGCATGCTTAAAACGCGTTTTGGCACAAATCCATGTGCGAGTGCTAAAAAGAGCAGCATCGGCATGCTTTTCACGTCGTTTGGCAGAAATCCACGTGCGCGTTCTGCCAAAAGCACCCTTAGCAAGCATGTCGTGTTGTTTTGCAGAAAACTGCGTCCGCGTCTTCCAAAAGATGCATGTGCATGCTTAAAACGCGTGTTGGTACAAATCCATGTGCCGGTGCGAAAAAGAGCAGCATCGGCATGCTTTTCACGTCGTTTGGTGGAAATCCACGTGCGCGTTCTGCCAAAAGCACCATTTGCTGCATAACGTGTGGTTTTGCAGAAAACTGCATCCGCGTCTACCAAAAGATGCATGTGCATGCTCAAAACGCGTTTTGGCACAAATGCATGTGTGGGTGCTAAAAAGAGCAGCATCGGCATGCTTTTCACGTCGCTTGGTTGAAATCCACGTGCGCGTTCGGACAAATGCACCATTTGCATGCATATCGTGTGGTTTTGCAGAAAACTGCGTCCGCGTCTACCAAAAGATGCATGTGCATGCTTAAAACGCGTTTTGGCACAAATCCATGTGCGGGTGCTAAAAAGAGCAGCATCGGCATGCTTTTCACGTCGTTTGGTTGAAATCCACGTTCGCGTTCTGCCAAAAGCACCCTTTGCATGGATATCGTGTGGTTTTGCAGAAAACTGCGTCCGCGTCTACCAAAAGATGCATGTGCATGCTCAAAACGCGTTTTGGCACAAATGCATGTGTGGGTGCTAAAAAGAGCAGCATCGGCATGCTTTTCACGTCGCTTGGTTGAAATCCACGTGCGCGTTCGGCCAAATGCACCATTTGCGTGCATATCGTGTGGTTTTGCAGAAAACTGCGTCCGCGTCTACCAAAAGATGCATGTGCATGCTTAAAACGCGTTTTGGCACAAATCTATGTGCGTGTGCTAAAAAGAGCAGCATCGGCATGCTTTTCACGTCGTTTGGTTGAAATCCACGTGCGCATTCTGCCAAAAGCACCAATTGCATGGATATCGTGTGGTTTTGCAGAAAACTGCGTCCGCGTCTTCAAAAGATGCATGTGCATGCTCAAAACGCGTTTGGCACAAATGCATGTGTGGGTGCTAAAAAGAGCAGCATCGGCATGCTTTTCACGTCGCTTGGTTGAAATCCACGTGC
The DNA here is from genome assembly GCF_038994185.2 of Dermacentor albipictus. Taxonomy (NCBI): domain Eukaryota; kingdom Metazoa; phylum Arthropoda; class Arachnida; order Ixodida; family Ixodidae; genus Dermacentor; species Dermacentor albipictus. The sequence goes on along the minus strand of NW_027225749.1, from coordinate 77,766 downwards.
GCGTTCGGCCAAATGCACCATTTGCATGCATATCGTGTGGTTTTGCAGAAAACTGCGTCCGCGTCTACCAAAAGATGCATGTGCATGCTTAAAACGCGTTTTGGCACAAATACCTGTGCGGGTGCTAAAAAGAGCAGCATCGGGATGCTTTTCACGTCGTTTGGGAGAAATCCACGTGCGCGTTCTGCCAAAAGCACCCTTTGCATGGATATCGTGTGGTTTTGCAGAAAACTGCGTCCGCGTCTACCAAAAGATGCATGTGCATGCTCAAAACGCGTTTTGGCACAAATGCATGTGTGGGTGCTAAAAAGAGCAGCATCGGCATGCTTTTCACGTCGCTTGGTTGAAATCCACGTGCGCGTTCGGCCAAATGCACCATTTGCGTGCATATCGTGTGGTTTTGCAGAAAACTGCGTCCGCGTCTACCAAAAGATGCATGTGCATGCTTAAAACGCGTTTTGGCACAAATCTATGTGCGTGTGCTAAAAAGAGCAGCATCGGCATGCTTTTCACGTCGTTTGGTAGAAATCCACGTGCGCGTTCGGCCAAATGCACCATTTGCATGCATATCGTGTGGTTTTGCAGAAAACAGCGTCCGCGTCTACCAAAAGATGCATGTGCATGCTTAAAACGCGTTTTGGCACAAATCCATGTGCGGGTGCTAAAAAGAGCAGCATCGGCATGCTTTTCACGTCGTTTGGTTGAAATCCACGTTCGAGTTCTGCCAAAAGCACCCTTTGCATGGATATCGTGTGGTTTTGCAGAAAACTGCGTCCGCGTCTACCAAAAGATGCATGTGCATGCTCAAAACGCGTTTTGGCACAAATGCATGTGTGGGTGCTAAAAAGAGCAGCATCGGCATGCTTTTCACGTCGCTTGGTTGAAATCCACGTGCGCGTTCGGCCAAATGCACCATTTGCGTGCATATCGTGTGGTTTTGCAGAAAACTGCGTCCGCGTCTACCAAAAGATGCATGTGCATGCTTAAAACGCGTTTTGGCACAAATCTATGTGCGTGTGCTAAAAAGAGCAGCATCGGCATGCTTTTCACGTCGTTTGGCAGAAATCCACGTGCGCGTTCTGCCAAAAGCACCCTTAGCAGGCATGTCGTGTTGTTTTGCAGAAAACTGCGTCCGCGTCTTCCAAAAGATGCATGTGCATGCTTAAAACGCGTGTTGGTACAAATCCATGTGCCGGTGCGAAAAAGAGCAGCATCGGCATGCTTTTCACGTCGTTTGGTGGAAATCCACGTGCGCGTTCTGCGAAAAGCACCATTTGCTGCATAACGTGTGGTTTTGCAGAAAACTGCATCCGCGTCTACCAAAAAATGCATGTGCATGCTTAAAACGCGTTTTGGCACAAATCCATGTGCGGGTGCTAAAAAGAGCAGCATCGGCATGCTTTTCACGTCGTTTGGTTGAAATCCACGTTCGCGTTCTGCCAAAAGCACCATTTGCATGCATATCGTGCGGTTTTGCAGAAAACTGCGTCCGCGTCTACCAAAAGATGCATGTGCATGCTTAAAACGCGTTTTGGCACAAATACCTGTGCGGGTGCTAAAAAGAGCAGCATCGGGATGCTTTTCACGTCGTTTGGTAGAAATCCACGTGCGCGTTCTGCCAAATGCACCATTTGCATGCATATCGTGTGGTTTTGCAGAAAACTGCGTCCGCGTCTATCAAAAGATGCATGTGCATGCTTAAAACGCGTTTTGGCACAAATCCATGTGCGGGTGCTAAAAAGAGCAGCATCGGCATGCTTTTCACGTCGGTTGGTTGAAATCCACGTTCGCGTTCTGCCAAAAGCACCCTTAGCATGCATGTCGTGTGGTTTTGCAGAAAACTGCGTCCGCGTCTTCAAAAGATGCATGTGCATGCCTAAAACGCGTTTTGGCACAAATCCATGTGCGGGTGCTAAAAAGAGCAGCATCGGCATGCTTTTCACGTCGTTTGGTAGAAATCCACGTGCGCGTTCTGCCAAAAGCACCATTTGCATGCATATCGTGCGGTTTTGCAGAAAACTGCGTCCGCGTCTACCAAAAGATGCATGTGCATGCTTAAAACGCGTTTTGGCACAAATACCTGTGCGGGTGCTAAGAAGAGCAGCATCGGGATGCTTTTCACGTCGTTTGGTAGAAATCCACGTGCGCGTTCTGCCAAAAGCACCCTTTGCATGGATATCGTGTGGTTTTGCAGAAAACTGCGTCCGCGTCTACCAAAAGATGCATGTGCATGCTTAAAACGCGTTTTGGCACAAATCCATGTGCGAGTGCTAAAAAGAGCAGCATCGGCATGCTTTTCACGTCGTTTGGCAGAAATCCACGTGCGCGTTCTGCCAAAAGCACCCTTAGCAAGCATGTCGTGTTGTTTTGCAGAAAACTGCGTCCGCGTCTTCCAAAAGATGCATGTGCATGCTTAAAACGCGTGTTGGTACAAATCCATGTGCCGGTGCGAAAAAGAGCAGCATCGGCATGCTTTTCACGTCGTTTGGTGGAAATCCACGTGCGCGTTCTGCCAAAAGCACCATTTGCTGCATAACGTGTGGTTTTGCAGAAAACTGCATCCGCGTCTACCAAAAGATGCATGTGCATGCTCAAAACGCGTTTTGGCACAAATGCATGTGTGGGTGCTAAAAAGAGCAGCATCGGCATGCTTTTCACGTCGCTTGGTTGAAATCCACGTGCGCGTTCGGACAAATGCACCATTTGCATGCATATCGTGTGGTTTTGCAGAAAACTGCGTCCGCGTCTACCAAAAGATGCATGTGCATGCTTAAAACGCGTTTTGGCACAAATCCATGTGCGGGTGCTAAAAAGAGCAGCATCGGCATGCTTTTCACGTCGTTTGGTTGAAATCCACGTTCGCGTTCTGCCAAAAGCACCCTTTGCATGGATATCGTGTGGTTTTGCAGAAAACTGCGTCCGCGTCTACCAAAAGATGCATGTGCATGCTCAAAACGCGTTTTGGCACAAATGCATGTGTGGGTGCTAAAAAGAGCAGCATCGGCATGCTTTTCACGTCGCTTGGTTGAAATCCACGTGCGCGTTCGGCCAAATGCACCATTTGCGTGCATATCGTGTGGTTTTGCAGAAAACTGCGTCCGCGTCTACCAAAAGATGCATGTGCATGCTTAAAACGCGTTTTGGCACAAATCTATGTGCGTGTGCTAAAAAGAGCAGCATCGGCATGCTTTTCACGTCGTTTGGTTGAAATCCACGTGCGCATTCTGCCAAAAGCACCAATTGCATGGATATCGTGTGGTTTTGCAGAAAACTGCGTCCGCGTCTTCAAAAGATGCATGTGCATGCTCAAAACGCGTTTGGCACAAATGCATGTGTGGGTGCTAAAAAGAGCAGCATCGGCATGCTTTTCACGTCGCTTGGTTGAAATCCACGTGCGCGTTCGGCCAAATGCACCATTTGCATGCATATCGTGTGGTTTTGCAGAAAACTGCGTCCGCGTCTACCAAAAGATGCATGTGCATGCTTAAAACGCGTTTTGGCACAAATACCTGTGCGGGTGCTAAAAAGAGCAGCATCGGGATGCTTTTCACGTCGTTTGGGAGAAATCCACGTGCGCGTTCTGCCAAAAGCACCCTTTGCATGGATATCGTGTGGTTTTGCAGAAAACTGCGTCCGCGTCTACCAAAAGATGCATGTGCATGCTCAAAACGCGTTTTGGCACAAATGCATGTGTGGGTGCTAAAAAGAGCAGCATCGGCATGCTTTTCACGTCGCTTGGTTGAAATCCACGTGCGCGTTCGGCCAAATGCACCATTTGCGTGCATATCGTGTGGTTTTGCAGAAAACTGCGTCCGCGTCTACCAAAAGATGCATGTGCATGCTTAAAACGCGTTTTGGCACAAATCTATGTGCGTGTGCTAAAAAGAGCAGCATCGGCATGCTTTTCACGTCGTTTGGTAGAAATCCACGTGCGCGTTCGGCCAAATGCACCATTTGCATGCATATCGTGTGGTTTTGCAGAAAACAGCGTCCGCGTCTACCAAAAGATGCATGTGCATGCTTAAAACGCGTTTTGGCACAAATCCATGTGCGGGTGCTAAAAAGAGCAGCATCGGCATGCTTTTCACGTCGTTTGGTTGAAATCCACGTTCGAGTTCTGCCAAAAGCACCCTTTGCATGGATATCGTGTGGTTTTGCAGAAAACTGCGTCCGCGTCTACCAAAAGATGCATGTGCATGCTCAAAACGCGTTTTGGCACAAATGCATGTGTGGGTGCTAAAAAGAGCAGCATCGGCATGCTTTTCACGTCGCTTGGTTGAAATCCACGTGCGCGTTCGGCCAAATGCACCATTTGCGTGCATATCGTGTGGTTTTGCAGAAAACTGCGTCCGCGTCTACCAAAAGATGCATGTGCATGCTTAAAACGCGTTTTGGCACAAATCTATGTGCGTGTGCTAAAAAGAGCAGCATCGGCATGCTTTTCACGTCGTTTGGCAGAAATCCACGTGCGCGTTCTGCCAAAAGCACCCTTAGCAGGCATGTCGTGTTGTTTTGCAGAAAACTGCGTCCGCGTCTTCCAAAAGATGCATGTGCATGCTTAAAACGCGTGTTGGTACAAATCCATGTGCCGGTGCGAAAAAGAGCAGCATCGGCATGCTTTTCACGTCGTTTGGTGGAAATCCACGTGCGCGTTCTGCGAAAAGCACCATTTGCTGCATAACGTGTGGTTTTGCAGAAAACTGCATCCGCGTCTACCAAAAAATGCATGTGCATGCTTAAAACGCGTTTTGGCACAAATCCATGTGCGGGTGCTAAAAAGAGCAGCATCGGCATGCTTTTCACGTCGTTTGGTTGAAATCCACGTTCGCGTTCTGCCAAAAGCACCATTTGCATGCATATCGTGCGGTTTTGCAGAAAACTGCGTCCGCGTCTACCAAAAGATGCATGTGCATGCTTAAAACGCGTTTTGGCACAAATACCTGTGCGGGTGCTAAAAAGAGCAGCATCGGGATGCTTTTCACGTCGTTTGGTAGAAATCCACGTGCGCGTTCTGCCAAAAGCACCCCTTTGCATGGATATCGTGTGGTTTTGCAGAAAACTGCGTCCGCGTCTACCAAAAGATGCATGTGCATGCTTAAAACGCGTTTTGGCACAAATCTATGTGCGTGTGCTAAAAAGAGCAGCACTGGCATGCTTTTCACGTCGTTTGGTTGAAATCCACGTGCGCGTTCTGCCAAAAGCACCATTTGAATGCGTATCGTGTGGTTTTGCAGAAAACTGCGTCCGCGTCTACCAAAAGATGCATGTGCATGCTTAAAACGCGTTTTGGCACAAATCCATGCGCGGGTGCTAAAAAGAGCAGCATCGGCATGCTTTTCACGTCGTTTGGTAGAAATCCACGTGCGCGTTCGGCCAAATGCACCATTTGCATGCATATCGTGTGGTTTTGCAGAAAACAGCGTCCACGTCTACCAAAAGAGGCATGTGCATGCTTAAAACGTGTTTTGGCACAAATCTATGTGCGTGTGCTAAAAAGAGCAGCATCGGCATGCTTTTCACGTCGTTTGGTTGAAATCCACGTGCGCGTTCTGCCAAAAGCACCAATTGCATGGATATCGTGTGGTTTTGCAGAAAACTGCGTCCGCGTCTACCAAAAGATGCATGTGCATGCTCAAAACGCGTTTTGGCACAAATGCATGTGTGGGTGCTAAAAAGAGCAGCATCGGCATGCTTTTCACGTCGCTTGGTTGAAATCCACGTGCGCGTTCGGCCAAATGCACCATTTGCATGCATATCGTGTGGTTTTGCAGAAAACTGCGTCCGCGTCTACCAAAAGATGCATGTGCATGCTTAAAACGCGTTTTGGCACAAATCTATGTGCGTGTGCTAAAAAGAGCAGCATCGGCATGCTTTTCACGTCGTTTGGTTGAAATCCACGTGCGCGTTCTGCCAAAAGCACCAATTGCATGGATATCGTGTGGTTTTGCAGAAAACTGCGTCAGCGTCTACCAAAAGATGCATGTGCATGCTCAAAACGCGTTTTTGCACAAATGCATGTGTGGGTGCTAAAAAGAGCAGCATCGGCATGCTTTTCACGTCGCTTGGTTGAAATCCACGTGCGCGTTCGGCCAAATGCACCATTTGCATGCATATCGTGTGGGTTTGCAGAAAACTGCGTCCGCGTCTACCAAAAGATGCATGTGCATGCTTAAAACGCGTTTTGGCACAAATCCATGTGCGGGTGCTAAAAAGAGCAGCATCGGCATGCTTTTCACGTCGTTTGATTGAAATCCACGTGCGCGTTCTGCCAAAAGCACCCTTTGCATGGATATCGTGTGGTTTTGCAGAAAACTGCGTCCGCGTCTACCAAAAGATGCATGTGCATGCTTAAAACGCGTTTTGGCACAAATACCTGTGCGGGTGCTAAAAAGAGCAGCATCGGGATGCTTTTCACGTCGTTTGGGAGAAATCCACGTGCGCGTTCTGCCAAAAGCACCCTTTGCATGGATATCGTGTGGTTTTGCAGAAAACTGCGTCCGCGTCTACCAAAAGATGCATGTGCATGCTCAAAACGCGTTTTGGCACAAATGCATGTGTGGGTGCTAAAAAGAGCAGCATCGGCATGCTTTTCACGTCGCTTGGTTGAAATCCACGTGCGCGTTCGGCCAAATGCACCATTTGCGTGCATATCGTGTGGTTTTGCAGAAAACTGCGTCCGCGTCTACCAAAAGATGCATGTGCATGCTTAAAACGCGTTTTGGCACAAATCTATGTGCGTGTGCTAAAAAGAGCAGCATCGGCATGCTTTTCACGTCGTTTGGTAGAAATCCACGTGCGCGTTCGGCCAAATGCACCATTTGCATGCATATCGTGTGGTTTTGCAGAAAACAGCGTCCGCGTCTACCAAAAGATGCATGTGCATGCTTAAAACGCGTTTTGGCACAAATCCATGTGCGGGTGCTAAAAAGAGCAGCATCGGCATGCTTTTCACGTCGTTTGGTTGAAATCCACGTTCGAGTTCTGCCAAAAGCACCCTTTGCATGGATATCGTGTGGTTTTGCAGAAAACTGCGTCCGCGTCTACCAAAAGATGCATGTGCATGCTCAAAACGCGTTTTGGCACAAATGCATGTGTGGGTGCTAAAAAGAGCAGCATCGGCATGCTTTTCACGTCGCTTGGTTGAAATCCACGTGCGCGTTCGGCCAAATGCACCATTTGCGTGCATATCGTGTGGTTTTGCAGAAAACTGCGTCCGCGTCTACCAAAAGATGCATGTGCATGCTCAAAACGCGTTTTGGCACAAATCTATGTGCGTGTGCTAAAAAGAGCAGCATCGGCATGCTTTTCACGTCGTTTGGCAGAAATCCACGTGCGCGTTCTGCCAAAAGCACCCTTAGCATGCATGTCGTGTTGTTTTGCAGAAAACTGCGTCCGCGTCTTCCAAAAGATGCATGTGCATGCTTAAAACGCGTGTTGGTACAAATCCATGTGCCGGTGCGAAAAAGAGCAGCATCGGCATGCTTTTCACGTCGTTTGGTGGAAATCCACGTGCGCGTTCTGCGAAAAGCACCATTTGCTGCATAACGTGTGGTTTTGCAGAAAACTGCATCCGCGTCTACCAAAAAATGCATGTGCATGCTTAAAACGCGTTTTGGCACAAATCCATGTGCGGGTGCTAAAAAGAGCAGCATCGGCATGCTTTTCACGTCGTTTGGTTGAAATCCACGTTCGCGTTCTGCCAAAAGCACCATTTGCATGCATATCGTGCGGTTTGCAGAAAACTGCGTCCGCGTCTACCAAAAGATGCATGTGCATGCTTAAAACGCGTTTTGGCACAAATACCTGTGCGGGTGCTAAAAAGAGCAGCATCGGGATGCTTTTCACGTCGTTTGGTAGAAATCCACGTGCGCGTTCTGCCAAAAGCACCCTTTGCATGGATATCGTGTGGTTTTGCAGAAAACTGCGTCCGCGTCTACCAAAAGATGCATGTGCATGCTTAAAACGCGTTTTGGCACAAATCTATGTGCGTGTGCTAAAAAGAGCAGCACTGGCATGCTTTTCACGTCGTTTGGTTGAAATCCACGTGCGCGTTCTGCCAAAAGCACCATTTGAATGCGTATCGTGTGGTTTTGCAGAAAACTGCGTCCGCGTCTACCAAAAGATGCATGTGCATGCTTAAAACGCGTTTTGGCACAAATCCATGCGCGGGTGCTAAAAAGAGCAGCATCGGCATGCTTTTCACGTCGTTTGGTAGAAATCCACGTGCGCGTTCGGCCAAATGCACCATTTGCATGCATATCGTGTGGTTTTGCAGAAAACAGCGTCCACGTCTACCAAAAGAGGCATGTGCATGCTTAAAACGTGTTTTGGCACAAATCTATGTGCGTGTGCTAAAAAGAGCAGCATCGGCATGCTTTTCACGTCGTTTGGTTGAAATCCACGTGCGCGTTCTGCCAAAAGCACCAATTGCATGGATATCGTGTGGTTTTGCAGAAAACTGCGTCCGCGTCTACCAAAAGATGCATGTGCATGCTCAAAACGCGTTTTGGCACAAATGCATGTGTGGGTGCTAAAAAGAGCAGCATCGGCATGCTTTTCACGTCGCTTGGTTGAAATCCACGTGCGCGTTCGGCCAAATGCACCATTTGCATGCATATCGTGTGGTTTTGCAGAAAACTGCGTCCGCGTCTACCAAAAGATGCATGTGCATGCTTAAAACGCGTTTTGGCACAAATCTATGTGCGTGTGCTAAAAAGAGCAGCATCGGCATGCTTTTCACGTCGTTTGGTTGAAATCCACGTGCGCGTTCTGCCAAAAGCACCAATTGCATGGATATCGTGTGGTTTTGCAGAAAACTGCGTCAGCGTCTACCAAAAGATGCATGTGCATGCTCAAAACGCGTTTTTGCACAAATGCATGTGTGGGTGCTAAAAAGAGCAGCATCGGCATGCTTTTCACGTCGCTTGGTTGAAATCCACGTGCGCGTTCGGCCAAATGCACCATTTGCATGCATATCGTGTGGGTTTGCAGAAAACTGCGTCCGCGTCTACCAAAAGATGCATGTGCATGCTTAAAACGCGTTTTGGCACAAATCCATGTGCGGGTGCTAAAAAGAGCAGCATCGGCATGCTTTTCACGTCGTTTGATTGAAATCCACGTGCGCGTTCTGCCAAAAGCACCCTTTGCATGGATATCGTGTGGTTTTGCAGAAAACTGCGTCCGCGTCTACCAAAAGATGCATGTGCATGCTTAAAACGCGTTTTGGCACAAATCTATGTGCGTGTGCTAAAAAGAGCAGCATCGGCATGCTTTTCACGTCGTTTGGTTGAAATCCACGTGCGCGTTCTGCCAAAAGCACCATTTGCATGCGTATCGTGTGGTTTTGCAGAAAACTGCGTCCGCGTCTACCAAAAGATGCATGTGCATGCTTAAAACGCGTTTTGGCACAAATCCATGCGTGGGTGCTAAAAAGAGCAGCATCGGCATGCTTTTCACGTCGTTTGGTAGAAATCCACGTGCGCGTTCGGCCAAATGCACCATTTGCATGCATATCGTGTGGTTTTGCAGAAAACTGCGTCCGCGTCTACCAAAAGATGCATGTGCATGCTTAAAACGCGTTTTGGCACAAATCTATGTGCGGGTGCTAAAAAGAGCAGCATCGGCATGCTTTTCACGTCGTTTGGTTGAAATCCACGTGCGCGTTCTGCCAAAAGCACCCTTTGCATGGATATCGTGTGGTTTTGCAGAAAACTGCGTCCGCGTCTACCAAAAGATGCATGTGCATGCTTAAAATGCGTTTTGGCACAAATCCATGTGCGCGTGCTAAAAAGAGCAGCATCGGCATGCTTTTCACGTCGTTTGGTAGAAATCCACGTGCGCGTTCGGCCAAAAGCACCATTTGCATGCATATCGTGTGGTTTTGCAGAAAACTGCGTCCGCGTCTACCAAAAGATGCATGTGCATGCTTAAAACGCGTTTTGGCACAAATCTATGTGCGTGTGCTAAAAAGAGCAGCATCGGCATGCTTTTCACGTCGTTTGGTTGAAATCCACGTGCGCGTTCTGCCAAAAGCACCAATTGCATGGATATCGTGTGGTTTTGCAGAAAACTGCGTCCGCGTCTACCAAAAGATGCATGTGCATGCTCAAAACGCGTTTTGGCACAAATGCATGTGTGGGTGCTAAAAAGAGCAGCATCGGCATGCTTTCCACGTCGCTTGGTTGAAATCCACGTGCGCGTTCGGCCAAATGCACCATTTGCATGCATATCGTGTGGTTTTGCAGAAAACTGCGTCCGCGTCTACCAAAAGATGCATTTGCATGCTTAAAACGCGTTTTGGCACAAATCCATGTGCGTGTGCTAAAAAGAGCAGCATCGGCATGCTTTTCACGTCGTTTGGCAGAAATCCACGTGCGCGTTCTGCCAAAAGCACCCTTAGCATGCATGTCGTGTTGTTTTGCAGAAAACTGCGTCCGCGTCTTCCAAAAGATGCATGTGCATGCTTAAAACGCGTGTTGGTACAAATCCATGTGCCGGTGCGAAAAAGAGCAGCATCGGCATGCTTTTCACGTCGTTTGGTGGAAATCCACGTGCGCGTTCTGCGAAAAGCACCATTTGCTGCATAACGTGTGGTTTTGCAGAAAACTGCATCCGCGTCTACCAAAAAATGCATGTGCATGCTTAAAACGCGTTTTGGCACAAATCCATGTGCGGGTGCTAAAAAGAGCAGCATCGGCATGCTTTTCACGTCGTTTGGTTGAAATCCACGTTCGCGTTCTGCCAAAAGCACCATTTGCATGCATATCGTGCGGTTTTGCAGAAAACTGCGTCCGCGTCTACCAAAAGATGCATGTGCATGCTTAAAACGCGTTTTGGCACAAATACCTGTGCGGGTGCTAAAAAGAGCAGCATCGGGATGCTTTTCACGTCGTTTGGTAGAAATCCACGTGCGCGTTCTGCCAAAAGCACCCTTTGCATGGATATCGTGTGGTTTTGCAGAAAACTGCGTCCGCGTCTACCAAAAGATGCATGTGCATGCTTAAAACGCGTTTTGGCACAAATCTATGTGCGTGTGCTAAAAAGAGCAGCACTGGCATGCTTTTCACGTCGTTTGGTTGAAATCCACGTGCGCGTTCTGCCAAAAGCACCATTTGAATGCGTATCGTGTGGTTTTGCAGAAAACTGCGTCCGCGTCTACCAAAAGATGCATGTGCATGCTTAAAACGCGTTTTGGCACAAATCCATGCGCGGGTGCTAAAAAGAGCAGCATCGGCATGCTTTTCACGTCGTTTGGTAGAAATCCACGTGCGCGTTCGGCCAAATGCACCATTTGCATGCATATCGTGTGGTTTTGCAGAAAACAGCGTCCGCGTCTACCAAAAGAGGCATGTGCATGCTTAAAACGTGTTTTGGCACAAATCTATGTGCGTGTGCTAAAAAGAGCAGCATCGGCATGCTTTTCACGTCGTTTGGTTGAAATCCACGTGCGCGTTCTGCCAAAAGCACCAATTGCATGGATATCGTGTGGTTTTGCAGAAAACTGCGTCCGCGTCTACCAAAAGATGCATGTGCATGCTCAAAACGCGTTTTGGCACAAATGCATGTGTGGGTGCTAAAAAGAGCAGCATCGGCATGCTTTTCACGTCGCTTGGTTGAAATCCACGTGCGCGTTCGGCCAAATGCACCATTTGCATGCATATCGTGTGGTTTTGCAGAAAACTGCGTCCGCGTCTACCAAAAGATGCATGTGCATGCTTAAAACGCGTTTTGGCACAAATCTATGTGCGTGTGCTAAAAAGAGCAGCATCGGCATGCTTTTCACGTCGTTTGGTTGAAATCCACGTGCGCGTTCTGCCAAAAGCACCAATTGCATGGATATCGTGTGGTTTTGCAGAAAACTGCGTCAGCGTCTACCAAAAGATGCATGTGCATGCTCAAAACGCGTTTTTGCACAAATGCATGTGTGGGTGCTAAAAAGAGCAGCATCGGCATGCTTTTCACGTCGCTTGGTTGAAATCCACGTGCGCGTTCGGCCAAATGCACCATTTGCATGCATATCGTGTGGTTTTGCAGAAAACTGCGTCCGCGTCTACCAAAAGATGCATGTGCATGCTTAAAACGCGTTTTGGCACAAATCCATGTGCGGGTGCTAAAAAGAGCAGCATCGGCATGCTTTTCACGTCGTTTGATTGAAATCCACGTGCGCGTTCTGCCAAAAGCACCCTTTGCATGGATATCGTGTGGTTTTGCAGAAAACTGCGTCCGCGTCTACCAAAAGATGCATGTGCATGCTTAAAACGCGTTTTGGCACAAATCTATGTGCGTGTGCTAAAAAGAGCAGCATCGGCATGCTTTTCACGTCGTTTGGTTGAAATCCACGTGCGCGTTCTGCCAAAAGCACCATTTGCATGCGTATCGTGTGGTTTTGCAGAAAACTGCGTCCGCGTCTACCAAAAGATGCATGTGCATGCTTAAAACGCGTTTTGGCACAAATCCATGCGTGGGTGCTAAAAAGAGCAGCATCGGCATGCTTTTCACGTCGTTTGGTAGAAATCCACGTGCGCGTTCGGCCAAATGCACCATTTGCATGCATATCGTGTGGTTTTGCAGAAAACTGCGTCCGCGTCTACCAAAAGATGCATGTGCATGCTTAAAACGCGTTTTGGCACAAATCTATGTGCGGGTGCTAAAAAGAGCAGCATCGGCATGCTTTTCACGTCGTTTGGTTGAAATCCACGTGCGCGTTCTGCCAAAAGCACCCTTTGCATGGATATCGTGTGGTTGTGCAGAAAACTGCGTCCGCGTCTACCAAAAGATGCATGTGCATGCTTAAAATGCGTTTTGGCACAAATCCATGTGCGCGTGCTACAAAGAGGAGCATCGGCATGCTTTTCACGTCGTTTGGTAGAAATCCACGTGCGCGTTCGGCCAAAAGCACCATTTGCATGCATATCGTGTGGTTTTGCAGAAAACTGCGTCCGCGTCTACCAAAAGATGCATGTGCATGCTTAAAACGCGTTTTGGCACAAATCTATGTGCGTGTGCTAAAAAGAGCAGCATCGGCATGCTTTTCACGTCGTTTGGTTGAAATCCACGTGCGCGTTCTGCCAAAAGCACCAATTGCATGGATATCGTGTGGTTTTGCAGAAAACTGCGTCCGCGTCTACCAAAAGATGCATGTGCATGCTCAAAACGCGTTTTGGCACAAATGCATGTGTGGGTGCTAAAAAGAGCAGCATCGGCATGCTTTCCACGTCGCTTGGTTGAAATCCACGTGCGCGTTCGGCCAAATGCACCATTTGCATGCATATCGTGTGGTTTTGCAGAAAACTGCGTCCGCGTCTACCAAAAGATGCATTTGCATGCTTAAAACGCGTTTTGGCACAAATCCATGTGCGGGTGCTAAAAAGAGCAGCATCGGCATGCTTTTCACGTCGTTTGATTGAAATCCACGTGCGCGTTCTGCCAAAAGCACCCTTTGCATGGATATCGTGTGGTTTTGCAGAAAACTGCGTCCGCGTCTACCAAAAGATGCATGTGCATGCTTAAAACGCGTTTTGGCACAAATCTATGTGCGTGTGCTAAAAAGAGCAGCATCGGCATGCTTTTCACGTCGTTTGGTTGAAATCCACGTGCGCGTTCTGCCAAAAGCACCATTTGCATGCGTATCGTGTGGTTTTGCAGAAAACTGCGTCCGCGTCTACCAAAAGATGCATGTGCATGCTTAAAACGCGTTTTGTTACAAATCCATGCGCGGGTGCTAAAAAGAGCAGCATCGGCATGCTTTTCACGTCGTTTGGTAGAAATCCACGTGCGCGTTCGGCCAAATGCACCATTTGCATGCATATCGTGTGGTTTTGCAGAAAACAGCGTCCGCGTCTACCAAAAGATGCATGTGCATGCTTAAAACGCGTTTTGGCACAAATCTATGTGCGTGTGCTAAAAAGAGCAGCATCGGCATGCTTTTCACGTCGTTTGGTTGAAATCCACGTGCGCGTTCTGCCAAAAGCACCAATTGCATGGATATCGTGTGGTTTTGCAGAAAACTGCGTCCGCGTCTACCAAAAGATGCATGTGCATGCTCAAAACGCGTTTTGGCACAAATGCATGTGTGGGTGCTAAAAAGAGCAGCATCGGCATGCTTTTCACGTCGCTTGGTTGAAATCCACGTGCGCGTTCGGCCAAGAGCACCATTTGCATGCATATCGTGTGGTTTTGCAGAAAACAACGTCCGCGTCTAATAAAAGATGCCTATGCTTGCTTAAAACGCGTTTTGGCACAAATCTATGTGCGGGTGCTAAAAAGAGCAGCATCGGCATGATTTTCACGTCGTTTGGTAGAAATCCACGTGCGCGTTCGGCCAAAAGCACCATTTGCATGCATATCGTGTGGTTTTGCAGAAAACTATGTCCGCGTCTACCAAAAGATGCATGTGCATGCGTAAAACGCGTTTTGGCACAAATCCATGTGCGTGTGCTAAAAAGAGCAGCATCGGGATGCTTTTCACGTCGTTTGGTAGAAATCCACGTGCGCGTTCTGCCAAAAGCACCATTTGCATGCATATCGTGTGGTTTTGCAGAAAACTGCGTCCGCGTCTACCAAAAGATGCATGTGCATGCTTAAAACGCGTTTTGGCACAAATCCATGTGCGCGTGCTAAAAGGAGCAGCATCGGCATGCTTTTCACGTCGTTTGGTAGACATCCACGTGCGCGTTCTGCCAAAATCACCATTTGCATGGATATCGTGTGGTTTTGCAGAAAACTGCGTCCGCGTCTACCAAAAGATGCATGCGCATGCTTAAAACGCGTTTTGGCACAAATCCATGTGCGGGTGCTAAAAACAGCAGCATCGGCATGCTTTTCACGTCGTTTGGCAGAAATCCACGTGCGCGTTCTGCCAAAAGCACCCTTAGCATGCATGTCGTTTTGTTTTGCAGAAAACTGCGTCCGCGTCTTCCAAAAGATGCATGTGCATGCTTAAAACGCGTGTTGGCACAAATCCATGTACGGGTGCGAAAAAGAGTAGCATCGGCATGCTTTTCACGTCGCTTGGTTGAAATCCACGTGCGCGTTCGGCCAAATGCACCATTTGCATGCATATCGTGTGCTTTTGCAGAAAACTGCGTCCGCGTCTACCAAAAGATGCATGTGCATGCTTAAAACGCGTTTTGGCACAAATCCATGTGCGGGTGCTAAAAAGAGCAGCATCGGCATGCTTTTCACGTCGTTTGGTTGAAATCCACGTGCGCGTTCTGCCAAAAGCACCCTTTGCATGGATATCGTGTGGTTTTGCAGAAAACTGCGTCCGCGTCTACCAAAAGATGCATGTGCATGCTTAAAACGCGTTTTGGCACAAATCCATGTGCGTGTGCTAAAAAGAGCAGCATCGGCATGCTTTTCACGTCGTTTGGTAGACATCCACGTGCGCGTTCTGCCAAAATCACCATTTGCATGGATATCGTGTGGTTTTGCAGAAAACTGCGTCCGCGTCTACCAAAAGATGCATGCGCATGCTTAAAACGCGTTTTGGCACAAATCCATGTGCGTGTGCTAAAAAGAGCAGCATCGGCATGCTTTTCACGTCGTTTGGTAGACATCCACGTGCGCGTTCTGCCAAAATCACCATTTGCATGGATATCGTGTGGTTTTGCAGAAAACTGCGTCCGCGTCTACCAAAAGATGCATGTGCATGCTTAAAACGCATTTTGGCACAAATCCATGCGCGGGTGCTAAAAAGAGCAGCATCGGCATGCTTTTCACGTCGTTTGGTAGAAATCCACGTGCGCGTTCTGCCAAAAGCACCATTTGCTTGGATATCGTGTGGTTTTGCAGAAAACAACGTCCGCGTCTAATAAAAGATGCATATGCTTGCTTAAAACGCGTTTTGGCACAAATCTATGTGCGGGTGCTAAAAAGAGCAGCATCGGCATGCTTTTCACGTCGTTTGGTAGAAATCCACGTGCGCGTTCGGCCAAAAGCACCATTTGCTTGCATATCGTGTGGTTTTGCAGAAAACTGCGTCCGCGTCTACCAAAAGATGCATGTGCATGCGTAAAACGCGTTTTGGCACAAATCCATGTGCGTGTGCTAAAGAGAGCCCCATCGGCATGCTTTTCACGTCGTTGGGTAGAAATACACGTGCGCGTTCTGCCAAAACCACCCTTAGCATGCATGTCGTGTGGTTTTGCAGAAAACTGCGTCCGCGTCTTCAAAAGATGCATGTGCATGCTTAAAACGCGTGCTGGCACAAATCCATGTGCGGGTGCGAAAAAGATCAACATCGGCATGCTTTTCACGTCGTTTGGTAGAAATGCACGTGCGCGTTCTGCCAAAAGCACCATTTGCATGCATATCGTGCGGTTTTCCAGAAAACTGCGTCCGCGTCTACCAAAAGATGCATGTGCATGCTTAAAACGCGTTTTGGCACAAATACCTGTGCGGGTGCTAAAAAGAGCAGCACCGGGATGCTTTTCACGTCGTTTGGTAGAAATCCACGTGCGCGTTCTGCCAAAAGCACCATTTGCATGCATATCGTGTGGTTTTGCAGAAAACTGCGTCCGCATCTACCAAAAGATGCATGTGCATGCTTAAAACGCGTTTTGGCACAAATCCATGTGCGCGTGCTAAAAAGAGCAGCATCGGCATGCTTTTCACGTCGTTTGGCAGAAATCGACGTGCGCGTTCTGCCAAAAGCACCATTTGCATGCATATCGTGTGGTTTTGCAGAAAACTGCGTCCGCGTCTACCAAAAGATGCATGTGCATGCGTAAAACGCGTTTTGGCACAAATCCATGTGCGTGTGCTAAAGAGAGCCCCATCGGCATGCTTTTCACGTCGTTGGGTAGAAATCCACGAGCGCGTTCTGCCAAAAGCACCCTTAGCATGCATGTCGTGTGGTTTTGCAGAAAACTGCGTCCGCGTCTTCAAAAGATGCATGTGCATGCTTAAAACGCGTGCTGGCACAAATCCATGTGCGGGTGCGAAAAAGATCAACATCGACATGCTTTTCACGTCGTTTGGTAGAAATGCACGTGCGCGTTCTGCCAAAAGCAAATTTGCATGCATATCGTGCGGTTTTGCAGAAAACTGCGTCCGCGTCTACCAAAAGATGCATGTGCATGCTTAAAACGCGTTTTGGCACAAATACCTGTGCGGGTGCTAAAAAGAGCAGCATCGGGATGCTTTTCACGTCGTTTGGTAGAAATCCACGTGCGCGTTCTGCCAAAAGCACCATTTGCATGCATATCGTGTGGTTTTGCAGAAAACTGCGTCCGCATCTAGCAAAAGATGCATGTGCATGCTTAAAACGCGTTTTGGCACAAATCCATGTGCGCGTGCTAAAAAGAGCAGCATCGGCATGCTTTTCACGTCGTTTGGCAGAAATCGACGTGCGCGTTCTGCCAAATGCACCATTTGCATGCATATCGTGTGGTTTTGCAGAAAACTGCGTCCGCGTCTACCAAAAGATGCATGTGCATGCTTAAAACGCGTTTTGGCACAAATCCATGTGCGGGTGCTAAAAAGAGCACCATCGGCATGCTTTTCACGTCGTTTGGTTGAAATCCACGTGCGCGTTCTGCCAAAAGCACCCTTTGCATGGATATCGTGTGGTTTTGCAGAAAACTGCGTCCGCGTCTACCAAAAGATGCATGTGCATGCTTAAAACGCGTTTTGGCACAAATCCATGTGCGGGTGCTAAAAAGAGCAGCATCGGCATGCTTTTCACGTCGTTTGGCAGAAATCGACGTGCGCGTTCTGCCAAAAGCACCATTTGCATGCATATCGTGTGGTTTTGTAGAAAACTGCGTCCGCGTCTACCAAAAGATGCATTGCATGCTCAAAACGCGTTTTGGCACAAATCCATGTGCGGGTGCTAAAAACGGATGCATCGGCATGCTTTTCACGTCGTTTGGTGGAAATCAACGTGCGCGTTCTGCCAAAAGCACCATTTGCATGCATATCGTGTGGTTTTGCAGAAAACTGCATCCGCGTCTACCAAAAGATGCATGTGCATGCTCAAAACGCGTTTTGGCACAAATGCATGTGTGGGTGCTAAAAAGAGCAGCATCGGCATGCTTTTCACGTCGCTTGGTTGAAATCCACCTGCGCGTTCGGCCAAATGCACCATTTGCATGCATATCGTGTGGTTTTGCAGAAAACTGCGTGAGCGTCTACCAAAAGATGCATGTGCATGCTTAAAACGCGTTTTGGCACAAATCCATGTGCGTGTGCTAAAAAGAGCAGCATCGGCATGCTTTTCACGTCGTTTGGTTGAAATCCACGTGCGCGTTCTGCCAAAAGCACCATTTGCATGGATATCGTGTGGTTTTGCAGAAAACTGCGTCCGCGTCTACCATAAGATGCATGTGCATGCTCAAACGCGTTTTGGCACAAATCCATGTGCGGGTGCTAAAAAGAGAAGCATCGGCATGCTTTTCACGTCGCTTGGTAGAAATCCATGTGCGCGTTCTGCCAAAAGCACCATTTGCATGCGTATCGTGTGGTTTTGCAGAAAACTGCGTCCGCGTCTACCAAAAGATACATGTGCATGCTTAAAACGCGTTTTGGCACAAATCCATGCGCGGGTGCTAAAAAGAGCAGCATCGGCATGCTTTTCACGTCGTTTGGTAGAAATCCACGTGTGCGTTCTGCCAAAAGCACCATTTGTATGCATATCGTGTGGTTTTGCAGAAAACAACGTCCGCGTCTAATAAAAGATGCATATGCTTGCTTAAAACGCGTTTTGGCACAAATCTATGTGCGGGTGCTAAAAAGAGCAGCATCGGCATGCTTTTCACGTCGTTTGGTAGAAATCCACGTGCTCGTTCGGCCAAAAGCACCATTTGCATGCATATCGTGTGGTTTTGCAGAAAACTGCGTCCGCGTCTACCAAAAGATGCATGTGCATGCGTAAAACGCGTTTTGGCACAAATCCATGTGCGTGTGCTAAAGAGAGCCCCATCGGCATGCTTTTCACGTCGTTGGGCAGAAATCCACGTGCGCGTTCTGCCAAAAGCACCATTTGGATGCATATCGTGTGGTTTTGCAGAAAACTGCGTCCGCGTCTACCAAAAGATGCATGTGCATGCTTAAAACGCGTTTTGGCACAAATCCATGTGCGGGTGCTAAAAAGAGCAGCATCGGCATGCTTTTCACGTCGTTTGGTTGAAATCCACGTGCGCGTTCTGCCAAAAGCACCCTTTGCATGGATATCGTGTGGTTTTGCAGAAAACTGCGTCCGCGTCTACCAAAAGATGCATGTGCATGCTTAAAACGCGTTTTGGCACAAATCCATGTGCGGGTGCTAAAAAGAGCAGCATCGGCATGCTTTTCACGTCGTTTGGTAGAAATCCACGTGCACGTTCTGCCAAAAGCACCCTTAGCATGCATGTCGTGTGGTTTTGCAGAAAACTGCGTCCGCGTCTTCAAAAGATGCATGTGCATGCTTAAAACGCGTGCTGGCACAAATCCATGTGCGGGTGCGAAAAAGATCAACATCGGCATGCTTTTCACGTCGTTTGGTAGAAATCCACGTGCGCGTTCTGCCAAAAGCACCATTTGCATGCATATCGTGCGGTTTTGCAGAAAACGGCGTCCGCGTCTACCAAAAGATGCATGTGCATGCTTAAAACGCGTTTTGGCACAAATACCTGTGCGGGTGCTAAAAAGAGCAGCATCGGGATGCTTTTCACGTCGTTTGGTAGAAATCCACGTGCGCGTTCTGCCAAAAGCACCATTTGCACGCATATCGTTTGGTTTTGCAGAAAACTGCATCCGCATCTACCAAAAATGCATGTGCATGCTTAAAACGCGTTTTGGCACAAATCCATGTGCGCGTGCTAAAAAGAGCAGCATCAGCATGCTTTTCACGTCGTTTGGTAGACATCCACGTGCGCGTTCTGCCAAAATCACCATTTGCATGGATATCGTGTGGTTTTGCAGAAAACTGCGTCCGCGTCTACCAAAAGATGCATGTGCATGCTCAAAACGCGTTTTGGCACAAATCCATGTGCTGGTGCTAAAAAGGGATGCATCGGCATGCTTTTCACGTCGTTTGGTGGAAATCCACGTGCGCGTTCTGCAAAAAGCACCATTTGCATGCATAACGTGTGGTTTTGCAGAAAACTGCGTCCGCGTCTACCAAAAGATGCATGTGCATGCTTAAAACGCGTTTTGGCGCAAATCCATGCGCGGGTGCTAAAAAGAGCAGCATCGGCATGCTTTTCACGTCGTTTGGTAGAAATCCACGTGCGCGTTCTGCCAAAAGCACCATTTGCATGCATATCGTGTGGTTTTGCAGAAAACAACGTCCGCGTCTAATAAAAGATGCATATGCTTGCTTAAAACGCGTTTTGGCACAAATCTATGTGCGGGTGCTAAAAAGAGCAGCATCGGCATGCTTTTCACGTCGTTTGGTAGAAATCCACGTGCGCGTTCGGCCAAAAGCACCATTTGCATGCATATCGTGTGGTTTTGCAGAAAACTGCGTCCGCGTCTACCAAAAGATGCATGTGCATGCTTAAAATGCGTTTTGGCACAAATCCATGTGCGCGTGCTAAAAAGAGTAGCATCGGCATGCTTTTCACGTCGTTTGGTAGACATCCACGTGCGCGTTCTGCCAAAAACACCATTTGCATGGATATCGTGTGGTTTTGCAGAAAACTGCGTCCGCATCTACCAAAAGATGCATGCGCATGCTTAAAACGCGTTTTGGCACAAATCCATGTGCGGGTGCTAAAAAGAGCAGCATCGGCATGCTTTTCACGTCGTTTGGTAGAAATCCACGTGCGCGTTCTGCCAAAAGCACCCTTAGCATGCATGTCGTGTGGTTTTGCAGAAAACTGCGTCCGCGTCTTCAAAAGATGCATGTGCATGCTTAAAACGCGTTTTGGCACTAATCCATGTGCGGGTGCTAAAAAGAGCAGCATCGGCATGCTTTTCACGTCGTTTGGTAGAAATCCACGTGCGCGTTCTGCCAAAAGCACCATTTGCATGCATATCGTGCGGTTTTGCAGAAAACTGCGTCCGCGTCTACCAAAAGATGCATGTGCATGCTTAAAACGCGTTTTGGCACAAATACCTGTGCGGGTGCTAAAAAGAGCAGCATCGGGATGCTTTTCACCTCGTTTGGGGGAAATCCACGTGCGCGTTCTGCCAAAAGCACCATTTGCATGCATATCGTGTGGTTTTGCAGAAAACTGCATCCGCGTCTACCAAAAGATGCATGTGCATGCTCAAAACGCGTTTTGGCACAAATGCATGTGTGGGTGCTAAAAAGAGCAGCATCGGCATGCTTTTCACGTCGCTTGGTTGAAATCCACGTGCGCGTTCGGCCAAATGCACCATTTGCATGCATATCGTGTGGTTTTGCAGAAAACTGCGTCCGCGTCTACCAAAAGATGCATGTGCATGCTTAAAACGCGTTTTGGCACAAATCCATGTGCGGGTGCTAAAAAGAGCAGCATCGGCATGCTTTTCACGTCGTTTGGTTGAAATCCACGTGCGCGTTCTGCCAAAAGCACCCTTTGCATGGATATCGTGTGGTTTTGCAGAAAACTGCGTCCGCGTCTACCAAAAGATGCATGTGCATGCTTAAAACGCGTTTTGTCACAAATCCATGTGCGTGTGCTAAAAAGAGCAGCATCGGCATGCTTTTCACGTCGTTTGGTAGACATCCACGTGCGCGTTCTGCCAAAATCACCATTTGCATGCATAACGTGTGGTTTTGCAGAAAACTGCGTCCGCGTCTACCAAAAGATGCATGCGCATGCTTAAAACGCGTTTTGGCACAAATCCACGTGCGGGTGCTAAAAAGAGCAGCATCGGCATGCTTTTCACGTCGTTTGGCAGAAATCCACGTGCGCGTTCTGCCAAAAGCACCCTTAGCATGCATGTCGTGTTGTTTTGCAGAAAACTGCGTCCGCGTCTTCCAAAAGATGCATGTGCATGCTTAAAACGCGTGTTGGCACAAATCCATGTGCGGGTGCGAAAAAGAGCAGCATCGGCATGCTTTTCACGTCGTTTGGTGGAAATCCACGTGCGCGTTCTGCCAAAAGCACCATTTGCATGCATATCGTGTGGTTTTGCAGAAAACTGCATCCGCGTCTACCAAAAGATGCATGTGCATGCTCAAAACGCGTTTTGGCACAAATGCATGTGTGGGTGCTAAAAAGAGCAGCATCGGCATGCTTTTCACGTCGCTTGGTTGAAATCCACGTGCGCGTTCGGCCAAATGCACCATTTGCATGCATATCGTGTGGTTTTGCAGGAAACTGCGTCCGCGTCTACCAAAAGATGCATGTGCATGCTTAAAACGCGTTTTGGCACAAATCCATGTGCGGGTGCTAAAAAGAGCAGCATCGGCATGCTTTTCACGTCGTTTGGTTGAAATCCACGTGAGCGTTCTGCCAAAAGCACCCTTTGCATGGATATCGTGTGGTTTTGCAGAAAACTGCGTCCGCGTCTACCAAAAGATGCATGTGCATGCTTAAAACGCGTTTTGGCACAAATCTATGTGCGTGTGCTAAAAAGAGCAGCATCGGCATGCTTTTCACGTCGTTTGGTTGAAATCCACGTGCGCGTTCTGCCAAAAGCACCAATTGCATGGATATCGTGTGGTTTTGCAGAAATCTGCGTCCGCGTCTACCAAAAGATGCATGTGCATGCTCAAAACGCGTTTTGGCACAAATGCATGTGTGGGTGCTAAAAAGAGCAGCATCGGCATGCTTTTCACGTCGCTTGGTTGAAATCCACGTGCGCGTTCGGCCAAATGCACCATTTGCATGCATATCGTGTGGTTTTGCAGAAAACTGCGTCCGCGTCTACCAAAAGATGCATGTGCATGCTTAAAACGCGTTTTGGCACAAATCCATGTGCGGGTGCTAAAAAGAGCAGCATCGGCATGCTTTTCACGTCGTTTGGTTGAAATCCACGTGCGCGTTCTGCCAAAAGCACCCTTTGCATGGATATCGTGTGGTTTTGCAAAAACTGCGTCCGCGTCTACCAAAAGATGCATGTGCATGCTTAAAACGCGTTTTGGCACAAATCTATGTGCGTGTGCTAAAAAGAGCAGCATCGGCATGCTTTTCACGTCGTTTGGTTGAAATCCACGTGCGCGTTCTGCCAAAAGCACCATTTGCATGCGTATCGTGTGGTTTTGCAGAAAACTGTGTCCGCGTCTACCAAAAGATGCATGTGCATGCTTGAAACGCGTTTTGGCACAAATCCATGCGCGGGTGCTAAAAAGAGCAGCATCGGCATGCTTTTCACGTCGTTTGGTAGAAATCCACGTGCGCGTTCTGCCAAAAGCACCATTTGCATGCATATCGTGTGGTTTTGCAGAAAACAACGTCCGCGTCTAATAAAAGATGCATATGCTTGCTTAAAACGCGTTTTGGCACAAATCTATGTGCGGGTGCTAAAAAGAGCAGCATCGGCATGCTTTTCACGTCGTTTGGTAGAAATCCACGTGCGCGTTCGGCCAAAAGCACCATTTGCATTCATATCGTGTGGTTTTGCAGAAAACTGCGTCGGCGTCTACCAAAAGATGCATGTACATGCGCAAAACGCGTTTTGGCATAAATCCATGTGCGTGTGCTAAAGAGAGCCCCATCGGCATGCTTTTCACGTCGTTGGGTAGAAATCCACGTCCGCGTTCTGCCAAAGCACCATTTGCATGCATATCGTGTGGTTTTGCACAAAACTGCGTCCGCGTCTACCAAAAGATGCATGTGCATGCTTAAAATGCGTTTTGGCACAAATCCATGTGCGCGTGCTAAAAAGAGCAGCATCGGCATGCTTTTCACGTCGTTTGGTAGAAATCCACGTGCGCGTTCGGCCAAAAGTACCATTTGCATGCATATCGTGTGGTTTTGCAGAAAACTGCGTCCGCATCTACCAAAAGATGCATGTGCATGCGTAAAACGCGTTTTGGCACAAATCCATGTGCGTGTGCTAAAGAGAGCCCCATCGGCATGCTTTTCACGTCGTTTGGAAGAAATCCACGTGCGCGTTCTGCCAAAAGCACCATTTGGATGCATATCGTGTGGTTTTGCAGAAAACTGCGTCCGCGTCTACCAAAGATGCATGTGCATGCTTAAAATGCGTTTTGGCACAAATCCATGTGCGCGTGCTAAAAAGAGTAGCATCGGCATGCTTTTCACGTCGTTTGGTAGACATCCACGTGCGCGTTCTGCCAAAAACACCATTTGCATGGATATCGTGTGGTTTTGCAGAAAACTGCGTCCGCATCTACCAAAAGATGCATGCGCATGCTTAAAACGCGTTTTGGCACAAATCCATGTGCGGGTGCTAAAAAGAGCAGCATCGGCATGCTTTTCACGTCGTTTGGTAGAAATCCACGTGTGCGTTCTGCCAAAAGCACCATTTGCATGCATATCGTGCGGTTTTGCAGAAAACTGCGTCCGCGTCTACCAAAAGATGTATGGGCATGCTTAAAACGCGTTTTGGCACAAATACCTGTGCGGGTGCTAAAAAGAGCAGCATCGGGATGCTTTTCACGTCGTTTGGTAGAAATCCACGTGCGCGTTCTGCCAAATGCACCATTTGCATGCATATCGTGTGGTTTTGCAGAAAACTGCGTCCGCGTCTACCAAAAGATGCACGTGCATGCTTAAAACGCGTTTTGGCACAAATCCATGTGCGCGTGCTAAAAAGAGCAGCATAGGCATGCTTTTCACGTCGTTTGGTAGACATCCACGTGCGCGTTCTGCCAAAATCACCATTTGCATGGATATCGTGTGGTTTTGCAAAAAACTGCGTCCGCGTCTACCAAAAGATGCACGCGCATGCTTAAAACGCGTTTTGGCACAAATCCATGTGCGGGTGCTAAAAAGAGCAGCATCGGCATGCTTTTCACGTCGTTTGGTAGAAATCCACGTGCGCGTTCTGCCAAAAGCACCCTTAGCATGCATGTCGTGTTGTTTTGCAGAAAACTGCGTCCGCGTCTTCCAAAAGATGCATGTGCATGCTTAAAACGCGTGTTGGCACAAATCCATGTGCGCGTGCTAAAAAGAGCAGCATCGGCATGCTTTTCACGTCGTTTGGTAGACATCCACGTGCGCGTCCTGCCAAAATCACCATTTGCATGGATATCGTGTGGTTTTGCAGAAAACTGCGTCCGCGTCTACCAAAAGATGCATGTGCATGCTTAAAACGCGTTTTGGCACAAATCCATGTGCGGGTGCTAAAAAGAGCAGCATCGGGATGCTTTTCACGTCGTTTGGTAGAAATCCACGTGCACGTTCTGCCAAAAGCACCATTTGCATGCATATCGTGTGGTTTTGCAGAAAACTGCGTCCGCGTCTATCAAAAGATGCATGTGCATGCTTAAAACGCGTTTTGGCACAAATCCATGTGCGCGTGCTAAAAAGAGCAGCATCGGCATGCTTTTCACGTCGTTTGGTAGACATCCACTTGCGCGTTCTGCCAAAATCACCATTTGCATGGATATCGTGTGGTTTTGCAGAAAACTGCGTCCGCGTCTACCAAAAGATGCACGCGCATGCTTAAAACGCGTTTTGGCACAAATCCATGTGCGGGTGCTAAAAAGAGCAGCATCGGCATGCTTTTCACGTCGTTTGGTAGAAATCCACGTGCGCGTTCTGCCAAAAGCACCCTTAGCATGCATGTCGTGTTGTTTTGCAGAAAACTGCGTCCGCGTCTTCCAAAAGATGCATGTGCATGCTTAAAACGCGTGTTGGCACAAATCCATGTGCGCGTGCTAAAAAGAGCAGCATCGGCATGCTTTTCACGTCGCTTGGTTGAAATCCACGTGCGCGTTCGGCCAAATGCACCATTTGCATGCATATCGTGTGGTTTTGCAGAAAACTGCGTCCGCGTCTACCAAAAGATGCATGTGCATGCTTAAAACGCGTTTTGGCACAACTACATGTGCGGGTGCTAAAAAGAGCAGCATCGGCATGCTTTTCACGTCGTTTGGCAGAAATCCACGTGCGCGTTCTGCCAAAAGCACCCTTAGCATGCATGTCGTGTTGTTTTGCAGAAAACTGCGTCCGCGTCTTCCAAAAGATGCATGTGCATGCTTAAAACGCGTGTTGGCACAAATCCATGTGCGGGTGCGAATAAGAGCAGCATCGGCATGCTTTTCACGTCGTTTGGTAGAAATCCACGTGCGCGTTCTGCCAAAAGCACCATTTGCATGCATATCGTGTGGTTTTGCAGAAAACTGCATCCGCGTCTACCAAAAGATGCATGTGCATGCTCAAAACGCGTTTTGGCACAAATGCATGTGTGGGTGCTAAAAAGAGCAGCATCGGCATGCTTTTCACGTCGCTTGGTTGAAATCCACGTGCGCGTTCGGCCAAATGCACCATTTGCATGCATATCGTGTGGTTTTGCAGAAAACTGCGTCCGCGTCTACCAAAAGATGCATGTGCATGCTTAAAACGCGTTTTGGCACAAATCCATGTGCGGGTGCTAAAAAGAGCAGCATCGGCATGCTTTTCACGTCGTTTGGCAGAAATCCACGTGCGCGTTCTGCCAAAAGCACCCTTAGCATGCATGTCGTGTTGTTTTGCAGAAAACTGCGTCCGCGTCTTCTAAAAGATGCATGTGCATGCTTAAAACGCGTGTTGGCACAAATCCATGTGCGGGTGCGAAAAAGAGCAGCATCGGCATGCTTTTCACGTCGTTTGGTAGAAATCCACGTGCGCGTTCTGCCAAAAGCACCATTTGCATGCATATCGTGTGGTTTTGCAGAAAACTGCATCCGCGTCTACCAAAAGATGCATGTGCATGCTCAAAACGCGTTTTGGCACAAATGCATGTGTGGGTGCTAAAAAGAGCAGCATCGGCATGCTTTTCACGTCGCTTGGTTGAAATCCACGTGCGCGTTCGGCCAAATGCACCATTTGCATGCATATTGTGTGGTTTTGCAGAAAACTGCGTCCGCGTCTACCAAAAGATGCATGTGCATGCTTAAAACGCGTTTTGGCACAAATCCATGTGCGGGTGCTAAAAAGAGCAGCATCGGCATGCTTTTCACATCGTTTGGTTGAAATCCACGTGCGCGTTCTGCCAAAAGCACCCTTTGCATGGATATCGTGTGGTTTTGCAGAAAACTGCGTCCGCGTCTACCAAAAGATGCATGTGCATGCTTAAAACGCATTTTGGCACAAATCCATGCGCGGGTGCTAAAAAGAGCAGCATCGGCATGCTTTTCACGTCGTTTGGTAGAAATCCACGTGCGCGTTCTGCCAAAAGCACCATTTGCATGCATATCGTGTGGTTTTGCAGAAAACAACGTCCGCGTCTAATAAAAGATGCATATGCTTGCTTATAACGCGTTTTGGCACAAATCCATGTGCGGGTGCTAAAAAGAGCAGCATCGGCATGCTTTTCACGTCGTTTGGTAGAAATCCACGTGCGCGTTCGGCCAATAGCACCATTTGCATGGATATCGTGTGGTTTTGCAGAAAACTGCGTCCGCGTCTACCAAAAGATGCATGTGCATGCGTAAAATGCGTTTTGGCACAAATCCATGTGCGTGTGCTAAAAAGAGCCCCATCGGCATGCTTTTCATGTCGTTTGTTAGAAATCCACGTGCGCGTTCTGCCAAAAGCACCATTTGCATGCATATCGTGCGGTTTTGCAGAAAACTGCGTCCGCGTCTACCAAAAGATGCATGTGCATGCTTAAAACGTGTTTTGGCACAAATACCTGTGCGGGTGCTAAAAAGAGCAGCATCGGGATGCTTTTCACGTCGTTTGGTAGAAATCCACGTGCGCGTTCTGCCAAAATCACCATTTGCATGGATATCGTGTGGTTTTGCAGAAAACTGCGTCCGCGTCTACCAAAAGATGCATGCGCATGCTTAAAACGCGTTTTGGCACAAATCCATGTGCGGGTGCTAAAAAGAGCAGCATCGGCATGCTTTTCACGTCGTTTGGTAGAAATCCACGTGCGCGTTCTGCCAAAAGCACCCTTAGCATGCATGTCGTATTGTTTTGCAGAAAACTGCGTCCGCTTCTTCCAAAAGATGCATGTGCATGCTTAAAACGCGTGTTGGCACAAATCCATGTGCGGGTGCGAAAAAGAGCAGCATCGGCATGCTTTTCACGTCGTTTGGTAGAAATCCACGTGCGCGTTCTGCCAAAAGCACCATTTGCATGCATATAGCGCGGTTTTGCAGAAAACTGCGCCGCGTCTACCAAAAGATGCATGTGCATGCTTAAAACGCGTTTTGGCACAAATACCTGTGCGGGTGCTAAAAGGAGCAGCATCGGCATGCTTTTCACGTCGTTTGGTAGAAATCCACGTGCGCGTTCTGCCGAAAGCACCATTTGCATGCATATCGTGTGGTTTTGCAGAAAACTGCGTCCGCGTCTAACAAAAGATGCATGTGCATGCTTAAAACGCGTTTTGGCAAAAATCCATGTGCGGGTGCTAAAAAGAGCAGCATCGGCATGCTTTTCACGTGGTTTGGCAGACATCGACGTGCGCGTTCTGCCAAAAGCACCATTTGCATGCATATCGTGTGGTTTTGCAGAAAACTGCGTCCGCGTCTACCAAAAGATGCATGTGCATGCGTAAAACGCGTTTTGGCACAAATCCATGTGCGTGTGCTAAAAAGAGCCCCATCGGCATGCTTTTCACGTCGTTTGGTAGAAATCCACGTGCGCGTTCTGCGAAAAGCACCATTTGCATGCATATCGTGTGGTTTTGCAGAAAACTGCGCCGCGTCTACCAAAAGATGCATGTGCATGCTTAAAACGCGTTTTGGCACAAATACCTGTGCGGGTGCTAAAAGGAGCAGCATCGGCATGCTTTTCACGTCGTTTGGTAGAAATCCACGTGCGCGTTCTGCCAAAAGCACCATTTGCATGCATATCGTGTGGTTTTGCAGAAAACTGCATCCGCGTCTGCCAAATGATGCATGTGCATGCTGAAAACGCGTTTTGGCACAAATCCAGGTGCGGGTGCTAAAAGAGCAGCATCGTCATACTTTTCACGTCGTTTGGTAGAAATCCACGTGCGCGTTCTGCCAAAAGCATCATTTGCATGCATATCGTGTGGTTTTGCAGAAAACTGCGTCCGCGTCTACCAAAAGATGCATGTGCATGCTTAAAACGAGTTTTGGCACAAATCCATGTGCGGGTGCTAAAAAGAGCAGCATCGGCATTGCTATTCAAGTCGATTGGTAGAAATCCACGTGCGCGTTCTGCCAAACGCACCATCATCATCATCACCATCATCAGCCTGGTTACGCCCACTGCAGGGCAAAGGCCTCTCCCATATTTCTCCAACAACCCCGGTCATGTACTAATTGTGGCCACGCCGTCCCTGCAAACTTCTTAATCTCATCCGCCCACCTAACTTTCTGCCGCCCCCTGCTACGCTTCCCTTCCCTTGGGAAATGGTGCCATAAGCACCATTTGCATGCATATCGTGTGGTTTTGCAGAAAACTGCATCCGCGTCTACCAAAAGATGCATGTGCATGCTCAAAACGCGTTTTGGCACAAATCCATGTGCGGGTGCTAAAAAGAGCAGCATCGGCATGCTTTTCACGTCGTTTGGTATAAATCCACGTGCGCGTTCTGCCAAAAGCACCATTTGCATGCATATCGTGTGGTTTTGCAGAAAACTGCATCCGCGTCTACCAAAAGATGCATGTGCATGCTTAAAACGCGTTTTGGCACAAATCCATGTGCGGGTGCTAAAAAGAGCAGCATCGGCATGCTATTCAAGTCGTTTGGTATAAATCCACGTGCGCGTTCTGCCAAAAGCACCATTTGCATGCATATCGTGTGGTTTTGCAGAAAACTGCGTCCGGATCTACCAAAAGATGCATGTGCATGCTTAAAACGCGTTTTGGCACAAATCCATGTGCGCGTGCTAAAAAGAGCAGCATCGGCATGCTTTTCACGTCGTTTGGCAGAAATCGACGTGCGCGTTCTGCCAAAAGCACCATTTGCATGCATATCGTGTGGTTTTGCAGAAAACTGCTTCCGCGTCTACCAAAAGATGCATGTGCATGCTTAAAACGCGTTTCGGCACAAATCCATGTGCGGGAGCTAAAAAGAGCAGCATCGGCATGCTGTTCACGTCGTTTGGTGGAAATCCACGTGCGCGTTCTGCCAAAAGCACCCTTAGCATGCATGTCGTGTGGTTTTGCAGAAAACTGCGTCCGCGTCTTCCAAAAGATGCATCTGCATGCTTGAAACGCGTTTTGGCACAAATCCATGTGCGCGTGCTTAAAAGAGCAGCATCGGCATGCTTTTCACGTCGTTCGGTAGACATCCACGTGCGCGTTCTGCCAAAAACACCATTTGCATGGATATCGTGTGGTTTTGCAGAAAACTGCGTCCGCATCTACCAAAAGATGCATGCGCATGCTTAAAACGCGTTTTGGCACAAATCCATGTGCGCGTGCTAAAAAGAGCAGCATCGGCATGCTTTTGACGTCGTTTGGCAGAAATCGACGTGCGCCTTCTGCCAAAAGCACCATTTGCATGCATATCGTGTGGTTTTGCAGAAAACTGCGTCCGCATCTACCAAAAGATGCATGTGCATGCTTAAAACGCGTTTTGGCACAAATACCTGTGCGGGTGCTAAAAAGAGCAGCATCGGGATGCTTTTCACGTCGTTTGGTAGAAATCCACGTGCGCGTTCTGCCAAAAGCACCATTTGCATGCATATCGTGTGGTTTTGCAGAAAACTGCGTCCGCGTCTACCAAAAGATGCATGTGCATGCTTAAAACGCGTTTTGGCACAAATCCATGTGCGCGTGCTAAAAAGAGCAGCATCGGCATGCTTTTGACGTCGTTTGGTAGACATCCACGTGCGCGTTCTGCAAAAATCACCATTTGCATGGATATCGTGTGGTTTTGCAGAAAACTGCGTCCGCGTCTACCAAAAGATGCATGCGCATGCTTAAAACGCGTTTTGGCACAAATCCATGTGCGGGTGCTAAAAAGAGCAGCATCGGCATGCTTTTCACGTCGTTTGGTAGAAATGCACGTGCGCGTTCTGCCAAAAGCACCCTTAGCATGCATGACGTGTTGTTTTGCAGAAAACTGCGTCCGCGTCTTCCAAAAGATGCATGTGCATGCTTAAAACGCGTGTTGGCACAAATCCATGTGCGCGTGCTAAAAAGAGCAGCATCGGCATGCTTTTCACAGGTTTTGTAGACATCCACGTGCGCGTTCTGCCAAAATCACCATTTGCATGGATATCGTGTGGTTTTGTAGAAAACTGCGTCCGCGTCTACCAAAAGATGCATGCGCATGCTTAAAACGCGTTTTGGCACAAATCCATGTGCGGGTGCTAAAAAGAGCAGCATCGGCATGCTTTTCACGTCGTTTGGCAGAAATCCACGTGCGCGTTCTGCCAAAAGCACCCTTAGCATGCATGTCGTGTTGTTTTGCAGAAAACTGCGACCGCGTCTTCCAAAAGATGCATGTGCATGCTTAAAACGCGTGTTGGCACAAATCCATGTGCGGGTGCTAAAAAGAGCAGCATCGGCATGCTTTTCACGTCGTTTGGTTGAAATCCACGTGCGCGTTCTGCCAAAAGCACCCTTTGCATGGATATCATGTGGTTTTGCAGAAAACTGCGTCCGCGTCTACCAAAAGATGCATGTGCATGCCTAAAACGCGTTTTGGCACAAATCCATGTGCGGGTGCTAAAAAGAGCAGCATCGGCATGCTTTTCACGTCGTTTGGCAGAAATCGACGTGCGCGTTCTGCCAAAAGCACCATTTGCATGCATATCGTGTGGTTTTGTAGAAAACTGCGTCCGCGTCTACCAAAAGATGCATGTGCATGCTCAAAACGCGTTTTGGCACAAATCCATGTGCGGGTGCTAAAAACGGATGCATCGGCATGCTTTTCACGTCGTTTGGTGGAAATCCACGTGCGCGTTCTGCCAAAAGCACCATTTGCATGCATATCGTGTGGTTTTGCAGAAAACTGCATCCGCGTCTACCAAAAGATGCATGTGCATGCTCAAAACGCGTTTTGGCACAAATGCATGTGTGGGTGCTAAAAAGAGCAGCATCGGCATGCTTTTCACGTCGTTTGGTAGAAATCCACGTGCGCGTTCTGCCAAAAGCACCCTTAGCATGCATGTCGTGTTGTTTTGCAGAAAACTGCGACCGCGTCTTCCAAAAGATGCATGTGCATGCTTAAAACGCGTGTTGGCACAAATCCATGTGCGGGTGCTAAAAAGAGCAGCATCGGCATGCTTTTCACGTCGTTTGGTTGAAATCCACGTGCGCGTTCTGCCAAAAGCACCCTTTGCATGGATATCATGTGGTTTTGCAGAAAACTGCGTCCGCGTCTACCAAAAGATGCATGTGCATGCCTAAAACGCGTTTTGGCACAAATCCATGTGCGGGTGCTAAAAAGAGCAGCATCGGCATGCTTTTCACGTCGTTTGGCAGAAATCGACGTGCGCGTTCTGCCAAAAGCACCATTTGCATGCATATCGTGTGGTTTTGTAGAAAACTGCGTCCGCGTCTACCAAAAGATGCATGTGCATGCTCAAAACGCGTTTTGGCACAAATCCATGTGCGGGTGCTAAAAACGGATGCATCGGCATGCTTTTCACGTCGTTTGGTGGAAATCCACGTGCGCGTTCTGCCAAAAGCACCATTTGCATGCATATCGTGTGGTTTTGCAGAAAACTGCATCCGCGTCTACCAAAAGATGCATGTGCATGCTCAAAACGCGTTTTGGCACAAATGCATGTGTGGGTGCTAAAAAGAGCAGCATCGGCATGCTTTTCACGTCGCTTGGTTGAAATCCACGTGCGCGTTCGGCCAAATGCACCATTTGCATGCATATCGTGTGGTTTTGCAGAAAACTGCGTGCGCGTCTACCAAAAGATGCATGTGCATGCTTAAAACGCGTTTTGGCACAAATCCATGTGCGTGTGCTAAAAAGAGCAGCATCGGCATGCTTTTCACGTCGTTTGGTTGAAATCCACGTGCGCGTTCTGCCAAAAGCACCCTTTGCATGGATATCGTGTGGTTTTGCAGAAAACTGCGTCCGCGTCTACCAAAAGATGCATGTGCATGCCTAAAACGCGTTTTGGCACAAATCCATGTGCGGGTGCTAAAAAGAGCAGCATCGGCATGCTTTTCACGTCGTTTGGCAGAAATCGACGTGCGCGTTCTGCCAAAAGCACCATTTGCATGCATATCGTGTGGTTTTGTAGAAAACTGCGTCCGCGTCTACCAAAAGATGCATGTGCATGCTCAAAACGCGTTTTGGCACAAATCCATGTGCGGGTGCTTAAAACGGATGCATCGGCATGCTTTTCACGTCGTTTGGTGGAAATCCACGTGCGCGTTCTGCCAAAAGCACCATTTGCATGCATATCGTGTGGTTTTGCAGAAAACTGCATCCGCGTCTACCAAAAGATGCATGTGCATGCCCAAACGCGTTTTGGCACAAATGCATGTGTGGGTGCTAAAAAGAGCAGCATCGGCATGCTTTTCACGTCGCTTGGTTGAAATCCACGTGCGCGTTCGGCCAAATGCACCATTTGCATGCATATCGTGTGGTTTTGCAGAAAACTGCGTGCGCGTCTACCAAAAGATGCATGTGCATGCTTAAAACGCGTTTTGGCACAAATCCATGTGCGTGTGCTAAAAAGAGCAGCATCGGCATGCTTTTCACGTCGTTTGGTTGAAATCCACGTGCGCGTTCTGCCAAAAGCACCATTTGCATGGATATCGTGTGGTTTTGCAGAAAACTGCGTCCGCGTCTACCATAAGATGCATGTGCATGCTCAAAACGCGTTTTGGCACAAATCCATGTGCGGGTGCTAAAAAGGGATGCATCGGCATGCTTTTCACGTCGTTTGGTGGAAATCCACGTGCGCGTTCTGCAAAAAGCACCATTTGCATGCATAACGTGTGGTTTTGCAGAAAACTGCGTCCGCGTCTACCAAAAGATGCATGTGCATGCTTAAAACGCGTTTTGGCGCAAATCCATGCGCGGGTGCTAAAAAGAGCAGCATCGGCATGCTTTTCACGTCGTTTGGTAGAAATCCACGTGCGCGTTCTGCCAAAAGCACCATTTGCATGCATATCGTGTGGTTTTGCAGAAAACAACGTCCGCGTCTAATAAAAGATGCATATGCTTGCTTAAAACGCGTTTTGGCACAAATCTATGTGCGGGTGCTAAAAAGAGCAGCATCGGCATGCTTTTCACGTCGTTTGGTAGAAATCCACGTGCGCGTTCTGCCAAAAGCACCCTTAGCATGCATGTCGTGTTGTTTTGCAGAAAACTGCGACCGCGTCTTCCAAAAGATGCATGTGCATGCTTAAAACGCGTGTTGGCACAAATCCATGTGCGGGTGCTAAAAAGAGCAGCATCGGCATGCTTTTCACGTCGTTTGGTTGAAATCCACGTGCGCGTTCTGCCAAAAGCACCCTTTGCATGGATATCGTGTGGTTTTGCAGAAAACTGCGTCCGCGTCTACCAAAAGATGCATGTGCATGCCTAAAACGCGTTTTGGCACAAATCCATGTGCGGGTGCTAAAAAGAGCAGCATCGGCATGCTTTTCACGTCGTTTGGCAGAAATCGACGTGCGCGTTCTGCAAAAGCACCATTTGCATGCATATCGTGTGGTTTTGTAGAAAACTGCGTCCGCGTCTACCAAAAGATGCATGTGCATGCTCAAAACGCGTTTTGGCACAAATCCATGTGCGGGTGCTAAAAACGGATGCATCGGCATGCTTTTCACGTCGTTTGGTGGAAATCCACGTGCGCGTTCTGCCAAAAGCACCATTTGCATGCATATCGTGTGGTTTTGCAGAAAACTGCATCCGCGTCTACCAAAAGATGCATGTGCATGCTCAAAACGCGTTTTGGCACAAATGCATGTGTGGGTGCTAAAAAGAGCAGCATCGGCATGCTTTTCACGTCGCTTGGTTGAAATCCACGTGCGCGTTCGGCCAAATGCACCATTTGCATGCATATCGTGTGGTTTTGCAGAAAACTGCGTGCGCGTCTACCAAAAGATGCATGTGCATGCTTAAAACGCGTTTTGGCATCCATGTGCGTGTGCTAAAAAGAGCAGCATCGGCATGCTTTTCACGTCGTTTGGTTGAAATCCACGTGCGCGTTCTGCCAAAAGCACCATTTGCATGGATATCGTGTTGTTTTGCAGAAAACTGCGTCCGCGTCTACCATAAGATGCATGTGCATGCTCAAAACGCGTTTTGGCACAAATCCATGTGCGGGTGCTAAAAAGAGAAGCATCGGCATGCTTTTCACGTCGCTTGGTAGAAATCCATGTGCGCGTTCTGCAAAAGCACCATTTGCATGCGTATCGTGTGGTTTTGCAGAAAACTGCGTCCGCGTCTACCAAAAGATACATGTGCATGCTTAAAACGCGTTTTGGCACAAATCCATGCGCGGGTGCTAAAAAGAGCAGCATCGGCATGCTTTTCACGTCGTTTGGTAGAAATCCACGTGTGCGTTCTGCCAAAAGCACCATTTGTATGCATATCGTGTGGTTTTGCAGAAAACAACGTCCGCGTCTAATAAAAGATGCATATGCTTGCTTAAAACGCGTTTTGGCACAAATCTATGTGCGGGTGCTAAAAAGAGCAGCATCGGCATGCTTTTCACGTCGTTTGGTTGAAATCCACGTGCTCGTTCGGCCAAAAGCACCATTTGCATGCATATCGTGTGGTTTTGCAGAAAACTGCGTCCGCGTCTACCAAAAGATGCATGTGCATGCGTAAAACGCGTTTTGGCACAAATCCATGTGCGTGTGCTAAAGAGAGCCCCATCGGCATGCTTTTCACGTCGTTGGGCAGAAATCCACGTGCGCGTTCTGCCAAAAGCACCATTTGGATGCATATCGTGTGGTTTTGCAGAAAACTGCGTCCGCGTCTTCAAAAGATGCATGTGCATGCTTAAAACGCGTGCTGGCACAAATCCATGTGCGGGTGCGAAAAAGATCAACATCGGCATGCTTTTCACGTCGTTTGGTAGAAATCCACGTGCGCGTTCTGCCAAAAGCACCATTTGCATGCATATCGTGCGGTTTTGCAGAAAACTGCGTCCGCGTCTACCAAAAGATGCATGTGCATGCTTAAAACGCGTTTTGGCACAAATACCTGTGCGGGTGCTAAAAAGAGCAGCATCGGGATGCTTTTCACGTCGTTTGGTAGAAATCCACGTGCGCGTTCTGCCAAAAGCACCATTTGCATGCATATCGTTTGGTTTTGCAGAAAACTGCATCCGCATCTACCAAAAATGCATGTGCATGCTTTAAACGCGTTTTGGCACAAATCCATGTGCGCGTGCTAAAAAGAGCAGCATCGGCATGCTTTTCACGTCGTTTGGTAGACATCCACGTGCGCGTTCTGCCAAAATCACCATTTGCATGGATATCGTGTGGTTTTGCAGAAAACTGCGTCCGCGTCTACCAAAAGATGCATGTGCATGCTCAAAACGCGTTTTGGCACAAATCCATGTGCTGGTGCTAAAAAGGGATGCATCGGCATGCTTTTCACGTCGTTTGGTGGAAATCCACGTGCGCGTTCTGCAAAAAGCACCATTTGCATGCATAACGTGTGGTTTTGCAGAAAACTGCGTCCGCGTCTACCAAAAGATGCATGTGCATGCTTAAAACGCGTTTTGGCGCAAATCCATGCGCGGATGCTAAAAAGAGCAGCATCGGCATGCTTTTCACGTCGTTTGGTAGAAATCCACGTGCGCGTTCTGCCAAAAGCACCATTTGCATGCATATCGTGTGGTTTTGCAGAAAACAACGTCCGCGTCTAATAAAAGATGCATATGCTTGCTTAAAACGCGTTTTGGCACAAATCTATGTGCGGGTGCTAAAAAGAGCAGCATCGGCATGCTTTTCACGTCGTTTGGTAGAAATCCACGTGCGCGTTCGGCCAAAAGCACCATTTGCATGCATATCGTGTGGTTTTGCAGAAAACTGCGTCCGCGTCTATCAAAAGATGCATGTGCATGCTTAAAAATGCGTTTTGGCGCAAATCCATGCGCGGGTGCTAAAAAGAGCAGCATCGGCATGCTTTTCACGTCGTTTGGTAGAAATCCACGTGCGCGTTCTGCCAAAAGCACCATTTGCATGCATATCGTGTGGTTTTGCAGAAAACAACGTCCGCGTCTAATAAAAGATGCATATGCTTGCTTAAAACGCGTTTTGGCACAAATCTATGTGCGGGTGCTAAAAAGAGCAGCATCGGCATGCTTTTCACGTCGTTTGGTAGAAATCCACGTGCGCGTTCGGCCAAAAGCACCATTTGCATGCATATCGTGTGGTTTTGCAGAAAACTGCGTCCGCGTCTACCAAAAGATGCATGTGCATGCTTAAAATGCGTTTTGGCGCAAATCCATGTGCGCGTGCTAAAAAGATCAGCATCGGCATGCTTTTCACGTCGTTTGGTAGACATCCACGTGCGCGTTCTGCCAAAAACACCATTTGCATGGATATCGTGTGGTTTTGCAGAAAACTGCGTCCGCATCTACCAAAAGATGCATGCGCATGCTTAAAACGCGTTTTGGCACAAATCCATGTGCGGGTGCTAAAAAGAGCAGCATCGGCATGCTTTTCACGTCGTTTGGTAGAAATCCACGTGCGCGTTCTGCCAAAAGCACCCTTAGCATGCATGTCGTGTGGTTTTGCAGAAAACTGCGTCCGCGTCTTCAAAAGATGCATGTGCATGCTTAAAACGCGTTTTGGCACTAATCCATGTGCGGGTGCTAAAAAGAGCAGCATCGGCATGCTTTTCACGTCGTTTGGTAGAAATCCACGTGCGCGTTCTGCCAAAAGCACCATTTGCATGCATATCGTGCGGTTTTGCAGAAAACTGCGTCCGCGTCTACCAAAAGATGCATGTGCATGCTTAAAACGCGTTTTGGCACAAATACCTGTGCGGGTGCTAAAAAGAGCAGCATCGGGATGCTTTTCACCTCGTTTGGGGGAAATCCACGTGCGCGTTCTGCCAAAAGCACCATTTGCATGCATATCGTGTGGTTTTGCAGAAAACTGCATCCGCGTCTACC
The DNA here is from genome assembly GCF_038994185.2 of Dermacentor albipictus. Lineage (NCBI taxonomy): Eukaryota > Metazoa > Arthropoda > Arachnida > Ixodida > Ixodidae > Dermacentor > Dermacentor albipictus. Next base: position 39,761 of record NW_027225749.1, on the reverse strand, counting down.
AAAAGATGCATGTGCATGCTCAAAACGCGTTTTGGCACAAATGCATGTGTGGGTGCTAAAAAGAGCAGCATCGGCATGCTTTTCACGTCGCTTGGTTGAAATCCACGTGCGCGTTCGGCCAAATGCACCATTTGCATGCATATCGTGTGGTTTTGCAGAAAACTGCGTCCGCGTCTACCAAAAGATGCATGTGCATGCTTAAAACGCGTTTTGGCACAAATCCATGTGCGGGTGCTAAAAAGAGCAGCATCGGCATGCTTTTCACGTCGTTTGGTTGAAATCCACGTGCGCGTTCTGCCAAAAGCACCCTTTGCATGGATATCGTGTGGTTTTGCAGAAAACTGCGTCCGCGTCTACCAAAAGATGCATGTGCATGCTTAAAACGCGTTTTGTCACAAATCCATGTGCGTGTGCTAAAAAGAGCAGCATCGGCATGCTTTTCACGTCGTTTGGTAGACATCCACGTGCGCGTTCTGCCAAAATCACCATTTGCATGGATATCGTGTGGTTTTGCAGAAAACTGCGTCCGCGTCTACCAAAAGATGCATGCGCATGCTTAAAACGCGTTTTGGCACAAATCCATGTGCGGGTGCTAAAAAGAGCAGCATCGGCATGCTTTTCACGTCGTTTGGCAGAAATCCACGTGCGCGTTCTGCCAAAAGCACCCTTAGCATGCATGTCGTGTTGTTTTGCAGAAAACTGCGTCCGCGTCTTCCAAAAGATGCATGTGCATGCTTAAAACGCGTGTTGGCACAAATCCATGTGCGGGTGCGAAAAAGAGCAGCATCGGCATGCTTTTCACGTCGTTTGGTGGAAATCCACGTGCGCGTTCCGCCAAAAGCACCATTTGCTTGCATATCGTGTGGTTTTGCAGAAAACTGCATCCGCGTCTACCAAAAGATGCATGTGCATGCTCAAAACGCGTTTTGGCACAAATGCATGTGTGAGTGCTAAAAAGAGCAGCATTGGCATGCTTTTCACGTCGCTTGGTTGAAATCCACGTGCGCGTTCGGCCAAATGCACCATTTGCATGCATATCGTGTGGTTTTGCAGAAAACTGCGTCCGCGTCTACCAAAAGATGCATGTGCATGCTTAAAACGCGTTTTGGCACAAATCCATGTGCGGGTGCTAAAAAGAGCAGCATCGGCATGCTTTTCACGTCGTTTGGTTGAAATCCACGTGAGCGTTCTGCCAAAAGCACCCTTTGCATGGATATCGTGTGGTTTTGCAGAAAACTGCGTCCGCGTCTACCAAAAGATGCATGTGCATGCTTAAAACGCGTTTTGGCACAAATCTATGTGCGTGTGCTAAAAAGAGCAGCATCGGCATGCTTTTCACGTCGTTTGGTTGAAATCCACGTGCGCGTTCTGCCAAAAGCACCAATTGCATGGATATCGTGTGGTTTTGCACAAAACTGCGACCGCGTCTACCAAAAGATGCATCTGCATGCTTAAAATGCGTTTTGGCACAAATCCATGTGCGCGTGCTAAAAAGAGCAGCATCGGCATGCTTTTCACGTCGTTTGGTAGAAACCCACGTGCGCGTTCGGCCAAAAGTACCATTTGCATGCATATCGTGTGGTTTTGCAGAAAACTGCGTCCGCATCTACCAAAAGATGCATGTGCATGCGTAAAACGCGTTTTGGCACAAATCCATGTGCGGGTGCTAAAAAGAGCAGCATCGGCATGCTTTTCACGTCGTTTGGTTGAAATCCACGTGCGCGTTCTGCCAAAAGCACCCTTTGCATGGATATCGTGTGGTTTTGCAGAAAACTGCGTCCGCGTCTACCAAAAGATGCATGTGCATGCTTAAAAACGCGTTTTGTCACAAATCCATGTGCGTGTGCTAAAAAGAGCAGCATCGGCATGCTTTTCACGTCGTTTGGTAGACATCCACGTGCGCGTTCTGCCAAAATCACCATTTGCATGGATATCGTGTGGTTTTGCAGAAAACTGCGTCCGCGTCTACCAAAAGATGCATGCGCATGCTTAAAACGCGTTTTGGCACAAATCCATGTGCGGGTGCTAAAAAGAGCAGCATCGGCATGCTTTTCACGTCGTTTGGCAGAAATCCACGTGCGCGTTCTGCCAAAAGCACCCTTAGCATGCATGTCGTGTTGTTTTGCAGAAAACTGCGTCCGCGTCTTCCAAAAGATGCATGTGCATGCTTAAAACGCGTGTTGGCACAAATCCATGTGCGGGTGCGAAAAAGAGCAGCATCGGCATGCTTTTCACGTCGTTTGGTGGAAATCCACGTGCGCGTTCTGCCAAAAGCACCATTTGCATGCATATCGTGTGGTTTTGCAGAAAACTGCATCCGCGTCTACCAAAAGATGCATGTGCATGCTCAAAACGCGTTTTGGCACAAATGCATGTGTGAGTGCTAAAAAGAGCAGCATTGGCATGCTTTTCACGTCGCTTGGTTGAAATCAACGTGCGCGTTCGGCCAAATGCACCATTTGCATGCATATCGTGTGGTTTTGCAGAAAACTGCGTCCGCGTCTACCAAAAGATGCATGTGCATGCTTAAAACGCGTTTTGGCACAAATCCATGTGCGGGTGCTAAAAAGAGCAGCATCGGCATGCTTTTCACGTCGTTTGGTTGAAATCCACGTGAGCGTTCTGCCAAAAGCACCCTTTGCATGGATATCGTGTGGTTTTGCAGAAAACTGCGTCCGCGTCTACCAAAAGATGCATGTGCATGCTTAAAACGCGTTTTGGCACAAATCTATGTGCGTGTGCTAAAAAGAGCAGCATCGGCATGCTTTTCACGTCGTTTGGTTGAAATCCACGTGCGCGTTCTGCCAAAAGCACCAATTGCATGGATATCGTGTGGTTTTGCACAAAACTGCGACCGCGTCTACCAAAAGATGCATCTGCATGCTTAAAATGCGTTTTGGCACAAATCCATGTGCGCGTGCTAAAAAGAGCAGCATCGGCATGCTTTTCACGTCGTCTGGTAGAAACCCACGTGCGCGTTCGGCCAAAAGTACCATTTGCATGCATATCGTGTGGTTTTGCAGAAAACTGCGTCCGCATCTACCAAAAGATGCATGTGCATGCGTAAAACGCGTTTTGGCACAAATCCATGTGCGTGTGCTAAAGAGAGCCCCATCGGCATGCTTTCACGTCGTTTGGTAGAAATCCACGTGCGCGTTCTGCCAAAAGCACCATTTGGATGCATATCGTGTGGTTTTGCAGAAAACTGCGTCCGCGTCTACCAAAGATGCATGTGCATGCTTAAAATGCGTTTTGGCACAAATCCATGTGCGCGTGCTAAAAAGAGTAGCATCGGCATGCTTTTCACGTCGTTTGGTAGACATCCACGTGCGCGTTCTGCCAAAAACACCATTTGCATGGATATCGTGTGGTTTTGCAGAAAACTGCGTCCGCATCTACCAAAAGATGCATGCGCATGCGCAAAACGCGTTTTGGCACAAATCCATGTGCGGGTGCTAAAAAGAGCAGCATCGGCATGCTTTTCACGTCGTTTGGTAGAAATCCACGTGTGCGTTCTGCCAAAAGCACCATTTGCATGCATATCGTGCGGTTTTGCAGAAAACTGCGTCCGCGTCTACCAAAAGATGCATGTGCATGCTTAAAACGTGTTTTGGCACAAATCCATGTGCGGGTGCTAAAAAGAGCAGCATCGGCATGCTTTTCACGTCGTTTGGTTGAAATCCACGTGCGCGTTCTGCCAAAAGCACCCTTTGCATGGATATCGTGTGGTTTTGCAGAAAACTGCGTCCGCGTCTACCAAAAGATGCATGTGCATGCTTAAAACGCGTTTTGGCACAAATCTATGTGCGTGTGCTAAAAAGAGCAGCATCGGCATGCTTTTCACGTCGTTTGGTTGAAATCCACGTGCGCGTTCTGCCAAAAGCACCATTTGCATGCGTATCGTGTGGTTTTGCAGAAAACTGTGTCCACGTCTACCAAAAGATGCATGTGCATGCTTGAAACGCGTTTTGGCACAAATCCATGCGCGGGTGCTAAAAAGAGCACCATCGGCATGCTTTTCACGTCGTTTGGTAGAAATCCACGTGCGCGTTCTGCCAAAAGCACCATTTGCATGCATATCGTGTGGTTTTGCAGAAAACAACGTCCGCGTCTAATAAAAGATGCATATGCTTGCTTAAAAACGCGTTTTGGCACAAATCTATGTGCGGGTGCTAAAACAGAGCAGCATCGGCATGCTTTTCACGTCGTTTGGTAGAAATCCACGTGCGCGTTCGGCCAAAAGCACCATTTGCATGCATATCGTGTGGTTTTGCAGAAAACTGCGTCGGCGTCTACCAAAAGATGCATGTACATGCGCAAAACGCGTTTTGGCACAAATCCATGTGCGTGTGCTAAAGAGAGCCCCATCGGCATGCTTTTCACGTCGTTGGGTAGAAATCCACGTCCGCGTTCTGCCAAAGCACCATTTGCATGCATATCGTGTGGTTTTGCACAAAACTGCGTCCGCGTCTACCAAAAGATGCATGTGCATGCTTAAAATGCGTTTTGGCACAAATCCATGTGCGCGTGCTAAAAAGAGCAGCATCGGCATGCTTTTCACGTCGTTTGGTAGAAATCCACGTGCGCGTTCGGCCAAAAGTACCATTTGCATGCATATCGTGTGGTTTTGCAGAAAACTGCGTCCGCATCTACCAAAAGATGCATGTGCATGCGTAAAACGCGTTTTGGCACAAATCCATGTGCGTGTGCTAAAGAGAGCCCCATCGGCATGCTTTTCACGTCGTTTGGAAGAAATCACGTGCGCGTTCTGCCAAAAGCACCATTTGGATGCATATCGTGTGGTTTTGCAGAAAACTGCGTCCGCGTCTACCAAAGATGCATGTGCATGCTTAAAATGCGTTTTGGCACAAATCCATGTGCGCGTGCTAAAAAGAGCAGCATCGGCATGCTTTTCACGTCGTTTGGTAGAAACCCACGTGCGCGTTCGGCCAAAAGTACCATTTGCATGCATATCGTGTGGTTTTGCAGAAAACTGCGTCCGCATCTACCAAAAGATGCATGTGCATGCGTAAAACGCGTTTTGGCACAAATCCATGTGCGGGTGCTAAAAAGAGCAGCATCGGCATGCTTTTCACGTCGTTTGGTTGAAATCCACGTGCGCGTTCTGCCAAAAGCACCCTTTGCATGGATATCGTGTGGTTTTGCAGAAAACTGCGTCCGCGTCTACCAAAAGATGCATGTGCATGCTTAAAACGCGTTTTGTCACAAATCCATGTGCGTGTGCTAAAAAGAGCAGCATCGGCATGCTTTTCACGTCGTTTGGTAGACATCCACGTGCGCGTTCTGCCAAAATCACCATTTGCATGGATATCGTGTGGTTTTGCAGAAAACTGCGTCCGCGTCTACCAAAAGATGCATGCGCATGCTTAAAACGCGTTTTGGCACAAATCCATGTGCGGGTGCTAAAAAGAGCAGCATCGGCATGCTTTTCACGTCGTTTGGCAGAAATCCACGTGCGCGTTCTGCCAAAAGCACCCTTAGCATGCATGTCGTGTTGTTTTGCAGAAAACTGCGTCCGCGTCTTCCAAAAGATGCATGTGCATGCTTAAAACGCGTGTTGGCACAAATCCATGTGCGGGTGCGAAAAAGAGCAGCATCGGCATGCTTTTTCACGTCGTTTGGTGGAAATCCACGTGCGCGTTCTGCCAAAAGCACCATTTGCATGCATATCGTGTGGTTTTGCAGAAAACTGCATCCGCGTCTACCAAAAGATGCATGTGCATGCTTAAAACGCGTGTTGGCACAAATCCATGTGCGCGTGCTAAAAAGAGCAGCATCGGCATGCTTTTCACGTCGTTTGGTAGACATCCACGTGCGCGTCCTGCCAAAATCACCATTTGCATGGATATCGTGTGGTTTTGCAGAAAACTGCGTCCGCGTCTACCAAAAGATGCATGTGCATACTTAAAACGCGTTTTGGCACAAATCCATGTGCGGGTGCTAAAAAGAGCAGCATCGGATGCTTTTCACGTCGTTTGGTAGAAATCCACGTGCGCGTTCTGCCAAAAGCACCATTTGCATGCATATCGTGTGGTTTTGCAGAAAACTGCGTCCGCGTCTACCAAAAGATGCATGTGCATGCTTAAAACGCGTTTTGGCACAAATCCATGTGCGCGTGCTAAAAAGAGCAGCATCGGCATGCTTTTCACGTCGTTTGGTAGACATCCACGTGCGCGTTCTGCCAAAATCACCATTTGCATGGATATCGTGTGGTTTTGCAGAAAACTGCGTCCGCGTCTACGAAAAGATGCACGCGCATGCTTAAAACGCGTTTTGGCACAAATCCATGTGCGGGTGCTAAAAAGAGCAGCATCGGCATGCTTTTCACGTCGTTTGGTAGAAATCCACGTGCGCGTTCTGCCAAAAGCACCCTTAGCAATCATGTCGTGTTGTTTTGCAGAAAACTGCGTCCGCGTCTTCCCAAAGATGCATGTGCATGCTTAAAACGCGTGTTGGCACAAATCCATGTGCGCGTGCTAAAAAGAGCAGCATCGGCATGCTTTTCACGTCGTTTGGTAGACATCCACGTGCGCGTCCTGCCAAAATCACCATTTGCATGGATATCGTGTGGTTTTGCAGAAAACTGCGTCCGCGTCTACCAAAAGATGCATACGCATGCTTAAAACGCGTTTTGGCACAAATCCATGTGCGGGTGCTAAAAAGAGCAGCATCGGCATGCTTTTCACGTCGTTTGGCAGAAATCCACGTGCGCGTTCTGCCAAAAGCACCCTTAGCATGCATGTCGTGTTGTTTTGCAGAAAACTGCGTCCGCGTCTTCCAAAAGATGCATGTGCATGCTTAAAACGCGTGTTGGCACAAATCCATGTGCGGGTGCGAAAAAGAGCAGCATCGGCATGCTTTTCACGTCGCTTGGTTGAAATCCACGTGCGCGTTCGGCCAAATGCACCATTTGCATGCATATCGTGTGGTTTTGCAGAAAACTGCGTCCGCGTCTACCAAAAGATGCATGTGCATGCTTAAAACGCGTTTGGCACAAATCCATGTGCGGGTGCTAAAAAGAGCAGCATCGGCATGCTTTTCACGTCGTTTGGCAGAAATCCACGTGCGCGTTCTGCCAAAAGCACCCTTAGCATGCATGTCGTGTTGTTTTGCAGAAAACTGCGTCCGCGTCTTCCAAAAGATGCATGTGCATGCTTAAAACGCATTTTGGCACAAATCCATGCGCGGGTGCTAAAAAGAGCAGCATCGGCATGCTTTTCACGTCGTTTGGTAGAAATCCACGTGCGCGTTCTGCCAAAAGCACCATTTGCATGCATATCGTGTGGTTTTGCAGAAAACTGCATCCGCGTCTACCAAAAGATGCATGTGCATGCTCAAAACGCGTTTTGGCACAAATGCATGTGTGGGTGCTAAAAAGAGCAGCATCGGCATGCTTTTCACGTCGCTTGGTTGAAATCCACGTGCGCGTTCGGCCAAATGCACCAATTGCATGCATATCGTGTGGTTTTGCAGAAAACTGCGTCCGCGTCTACCAAAAGATGCATGTGCATGCTTAAAACGCGTTTTGGCACAAATCCATGTGCGGGTGCTAAAAGAGCAGCATCGGCATGCTTTTCACGTCGTTTGGTTGAAATCCACGTGCGCGTTCTGCAAAAGCACCCTTTGCATGGATATCGTGTGGTTTTGCAGAAACTGCGTCCGCGTCTACCAAAAGATGCATGTGCATGCTTAAAACGCGTTTTGGCACAAATCTATGTGCGTGTGCTAAAAAGAGCAGCATCGGCATGCTTTTCACGTCGTTTGGTTGAAATCCACGTGCGCGTTCTGCCAAAAGCACCATTTGCATGGTTATCGTGTGGTTTTGCAGAAAACTGCGTCCGCGTCTACCAAAAGATGCATGTGCATGCTCAAAACGCGTTTTGGCACAAATCCATGTGCGGGTGCTAAAAAGAGAAGCATCGGCATGCTTTTCACGTCGCTTGGTAGAAATCCACGTGCGCGTTCTGCCAAACGCACCATTTGCATGCGTATCGTGTGGTTTTGCAGAAAGCTGCGTCCGCGTCTACCAAAAGATGCATGTGCATGCTTAAAACGCATTTTGGCACAAATCCATGCGCGGGTGCTAAAAAGAGCAGCATCGGCATGCTTTTCACGTCGTTTGGTAGAAATCCACGTGCGCGTTCTGCCAAAAGCACCATTTGCATGCATATCGTGTGGTTTTGCAGAAAACAACGTCCGCGTCTAATAAAAGATGCATATGCTTGCTTAAAACGCGTTTTGGCACAAATCCATGTGCGGGTGCTAAAAAGAGCAGCATCGGCATGCTTTTCACGTCGTTTGGTAGAAATCCACGTGCGCGTTCTGCCAAAGCACCCTTAGCATGCATGTCGTGTTGTTTTGCAGAAAACTGCGTCCGCGTCTTCCAAAAGATGCATGTGCATGCTTAAAACGCGTGTTGGCACAAATCCATGTGCGCGTGCTAAAAAGAGCAGCATCGGCATGCTTTTCACGTCGTTTGGTAGACATCCACGTGCGCGTCCTGCCAAAATCACCATTTGCATGGATATCGTGTGGTTTTGCAGAAAACTGCGTCCGCGTCTACCAAAGATGCATGTGCATACTTAAAACGCGTTTTGGCACAAATCCATGTGCGGGTGCTAAAAAGAGCAGCATCGGGATGCTTTTCACGTCGTTTGGTAGAAATCCACGTGCGCGTTCTGCCAAAAGCACCATTTGCATGCATATCGTGTGGTTTTGCAGAAAACTGCGTCCGCGTCTACCAAAAGATGCATGTGCATGCTTAAAACGCGTTTTGGCACAAATCCATGTGCGCGTGCTAAAAAGAGCAGCATCGGCATGCTTTTCACGTCGTTTGGTAGACATCCACGTGCGCGTTCTGCCAAAATCACCATTTGCATGGATATCGTGTGGTTTTGCAGAAAACTGCGTCCGCGTCTACGAAAAGATGCACGCGCATGCTTAAAACGCGTTTTGGCACAAATCCATGTGCGGGTGCTAAAAAGAGCAGCATCGGCATGCTTTTCACGTCGTTTGGTAGAAATCCACGTGCGCGTTCTGCCAAAAGCACCCTTAGCAATCATGTCGTGTTGTTTTGCAGAAAACTGCGTCCGCGTCTTCCAAAGATGCATGTGCATGCTTAAAACGCGTGTTGGCACAAATCCATGTGCGCGTGCTAAAAGAGCAGCATCGGCATGCTTTTCACGTCGTTTGGTAGACATCCACGTGCGCGTCCTGCCAAAATCACCATTTGCATGGATATCGTGTGGTTTTGCAGAAAACTGCGTCCGCGTCTACCAAAAGATGCATACGCATGCTTAAAACGCGTTTTGGCACAAATCCATGTGCGGGTGCTTAAAAGAGCAGCATCGGCATGCTTTTCACGTCGTTTGCAGAAATCCACGTGCGCGTTCTGCCAAAAGCACCCTTAGCATGCATGTCGTGTTGTTTTGCAGAAAACTGCGTCCGCGTCTTCCAAAAGATGCATGTGCATGCTTAAAACGCGTGTTGGCACAAATCCATGTGCGGGTGCGAGAAAGAGCAGCATCGGCATGCTTTTCACGTCGCTTGGTTGAAATCCACGTGCGCGTTCGGCCAAATGCACCATTTGCATGCATATCGTGTGGTTTTGCAGAAAACTGCGTCCGCGTCTACCAAAAGATGCATGTGCATGCTTAAAACGCGTTTTGGCACAAATCCATGTGCGGGTGCTAAAAAGAGCAGCATCGGCATGCTTTTCACGTCGTTTGGCAGAAATCCACGTGCGCGTTCTGCCAAAAGCACCCTTAGCATGCATGTCGTGTTGTTTTGCAGAAAACTGCGTCCGCGTCTTCCAAAAGATGCATGTGCATGCTCAAAACGCATTTTGGCACAAATCCATGCGCGGGTGCTAAAAAGAGCAGCATCGGCATGCTTTTCACGTCGTTTGGTAGAAATCCACGTGCGCGTTCTGCCAAAAGCACCATTTGCATGCATATCGTGTGGTTTTGCAGAAAACTGCATCCGCGTCTACCAAAAGATGCATGTGCATGCTCAAAACGCGTTTTGGCACAAATGCATGTGTGGGTGCTAAAAAGAGCAGCATCGGCATGCTTTTCACGTCGCTTGGTTGAAATCCACGTGCGCGTTCGGCCAAATGCACCATTTGCATGCATATCGTGTGGTTTTGCAGAAAACTGCGTCCGCGTCTACCAAAAGATGCATGTGCATGCTTAAAACGCGTTTTGGCACAAATCCATGTGCGGGTGCTAAAAGAGCAGCATCGGCATGCTTTTCACGTCGTTTGGTTGAAATCCACGTGCGCGTTCTGCCAAAAGCACCCTTTGCATGGATATCGTGTGGTTTTGCAGAAAACTGCGTCCGCGTCTACCAAAAGATGCATGTGCATGCTTAAAACGCGTTTTGGCACAAATCTATGTGCGTGTGCTAAAAAGAGCAGCATCGGCATGCTTTTCACGTCGTTTGGTTGAAATCCACGTGCGCGTTCTGCCAAAAGCACCATTTGCATGGTTATCGTGTGGTTTTGCAGAAAACTGCGTCCGCGTCTACCAAAAGATGCATGTGCATGCTCAAAACGCGTTTTGGCACAAATCCATGTGCGGGTGCTAAAAAGAGAAGCATCGGTATGCTTTTCACGTCGCTTGGTAGAAATCCACGTGCGCGTTCTGCCAAACGCACCATTTGCATGCGTATCGTGTGGTTTTGCAGAAAGCTGCGTCCGCGTCTACCAAAAGATGCATGTGCATGCTTAAAACGCATTTTGGCACAAATCCGTGCGCGGGTGCTAAAAAGAGCAGCATCGGCATGCTTTTCACGTCGTTTGGTAGAAATCCACGTGCGCGTTCTGCCAAAAGCACCATTTGCATGCATATCGTGTGGTTTTGCAGAAAACAACGTCCGCGTCTAATAAAAGATGCATATGCTTGCTTAAAACGCGTTTTGGCACAAATCCATGTGCGGGTGCTAAAAAGAGCAGCATCGGCATGCTTTTCACGTCGTTTGGTAGAAATCCACGTGCGCGTTCGGCCAATAGCACCATTTGCATGGATATCGTGTGGTTTTGCAGAAAACTGCGTCCGCGTCTACCAAAAGATGCATGTGCATGCGTAAAATGCGTTTTGGCACAAATCCATGTGCGTGTGCTAAAAAGAGCCCCATCGGCATGCTTTTCATGTCGTTTGTTAGAAATCCACGTGCGCGTTCTGCCAAAAGCACCATTTGCATGCATATCGTGCGGTTTTGCAGAAAACTGCGTCCGCGTCTACCAAAAGATGCATGTGCATGCTTAAAACGTGTTTTGGCACAAATACCTGTGCGGGTGCTAAAAAGAGCAGCATCGGGATGCTTTTCACGTCGTTTGGTAGAAATCCACGTGCGCGTTCTGCCAAAATCACCATTTGCATGGATATCGTGTGGTTTTGCAGAAAACTGCGTCCGCGTCTACCAAAAGATGCATGCGCATGCTTAAAACGCGTTTTGGCACAAATCCATGTGCGGGTGCTAAAAAGAGCAGCATCGGCATGCTTTTCACGTCGTTTGGTAGAAATCCACGTGCGCGTTCTGCCAAAAGCACCCTTAGCATGCATGTCGTATTGTTTTGCAGAAAACTGCGTCCGCTTCTTCCAAAAGATGCATGTGCATGCTTAAAACGCGTGTTGGCACAAATACCTGTGCGGGTGCTAAAAGGAGCAGCATCGGCATGCTTTTCACGTCGTTTGGTAGAAATCCACGTGCGCGTTCTGCCAAAAGCACCATTTGCATGCATATCGTGTGGTTTTGCAGAAAACTGCGTCCGCGTCTACCAAAAGATGCATGTGCATGCTTAAAACGCGTTTTGGCAAAAATCCATGTGCGGGTGCTAAAAAGAGCAGCATCGGCATGCTTTTCACGTGGTTTGGCAGACATCGACGTGCGCGTTCTGCCAAAAGCACCATTTGCATGCATATCGTGTGGTTTTGCAGAAAACTGCGTGCGCGTCTACCAAAAGATGCATGTGCATGCGTAAAACGCGTTTTGGCACAAATCCATGTGCGTGTGCTAAAAAGAGCCCCATCGGCATGCTTTTCACGTCGTTTGGTAGAAATCCACGTGCGCGTTCTGCGAAAAGCACCATTTGCATGCATATCGTGTGGTTTTGCAGAAAACTGCGCCGCGTCTACCAAAAGATGCATGTGCATGCTTAAAACGCGTTTTGGCACAAATACCTGTGCGGGTGCTAAAAGGAGCAGCATCGGAATGCTTTTCACGTCGTTTGGTAGAAATCCACGTGCGCGTTCTGCCAAAAGCACCATTTGCATGCATATCGTGTGGTTTTGCAGAAAACTGCATCCGCGTCTGCCAAATGATGCATGTGCATGCTGAAAACGCGTTTTGGCACAAATCCAGGTGCGGGTGCTAAAAGAGCAGCATCGTCATGCTTTTCACGTCGTTTGGTAGAAATCCACGTGCGCGTTCTGCCAAAAGCATCATTTGCATGCATATCGTGTGGTTTTGCAGAAAACTGCGTCCGCGTCTACCAAAAGATGCATGTGCATGCTTAAAACGAGTTTTGGCACAAATCCATGTGCGGGTGCTAAAAAGAGCAGCATCGGCATTGCTATTCAAGTCGATTGGTAGAAATCCACGTGCGCGTTCTGCCAAACGCACCATCATCATCATCACCATCATCAGCCTGGTTACGCCCACTGCAGGGCAAAGGCCTCTCCCATATTTCTCCAACAACCCCGGTCATGTACTAATTGTGGCCACGCCGTCCCTGCAAACTTCTTAATATCATCCGCCCACCTAACTTTCTGCCGCCCCCTGCTACGCTTCCCTTCCCTTGGGAAATGGTGCCATAAGCACCATTTGCATGCATATCGTGTGGTTTTGCAGAAAACTGCATCCGCGTCTACCAAAAGATGCATGTGCATGCTCAAAACGCGTTTTGGCACAAATCCATGTGCGGGTGCTAAAAAGAGCAGCATCGGCATGCTTTTCACGTCGTTTGGTATAAATCCACGTGCGCGTTCTGCCAAAAGCACCATTTGCATGCATATCGTGTGGTTTTGCAGAAAACTGCATCCGCGTCTACCAAAAGATGCATGTGCATGCTTAAAACGCGTTTTGGCACAAATCCATGTGCGGGTGCTAAAAAGAGCAGCATCGGCATGCTATTCAAGTCGTTTGGTATAAATCCACGTGCGCGTTCTGCCAAAAGCACCATTTGCATGCATATCGTGTGGTTTTGCAGAAAACTGCGTCCGCGTCTACCAAAAGATGCATGTGCATGCTTAAAACGCGTTTTGGCACAAATCCATGTGCGCGTGCTAAAAAGAGCAGCATCGGCATGCTTTTCACGTCGTTTGGCAGAAATCGACGTGCGCGTTCTGCCAAAAGCACCATTTGCATGCATATCGTGTGGTTTTGCAGAAAACTGCTTCCGCGTCTACCAAAAGATGCATGTGCATGCTTAAAACGCGTTTCGGCACAAATCCATGTGCGGGAGCTAAAAAGAGCAGCATCGGCATGCTGTTCACGTCGTTTGGTGGAAATCCACGTGCGCGTTCTGCCAAAAGCACCCTTAGCATGCATGTCGTGTGGTTTTGCAGAAAACTGCGTCCGCGTCTTCCAAAAGATGCATCTGCATGCTTGAAACGCGTTTTGGCACAAATCCATGTGCGCGAGCTTAAAAGAGCAGCATCGGCATGCTTTTCACGTCGTTTGGTAGACATCCACGTGCGCGTTCTGCCAAAAACACTATTTGCATGGATATCGTGTGGTTTTGCAGAAAACTGCGTCCGCATCTACCAAAAGATGCATGCGCATGCTTAAAACGCGTTTTGGCACAAATCCATGTGCGCGTGCTAAAAAGAGCAGCATCGGCATGCTTTTCACGTCGTTTGGCAGAAATCGACGTGCACCTTCTGCCAAAAGCACCATTTGCATGCATATCGTGTGGTTTTGCAGAAAACTGCGTCCGCATCTACCAAAAGATGCATGTGCATGCTTAAAACGCGTTTTGGCACAAATACCTGTGCGGGTGCTAAAAAGAGCAGCATCGGGATGCTTTTCACGTCGTTTGGTAGAAATCCACGTGCGCGTTCTGCCAAAAGCACCATTTGCATGCATATCGTGTGGTTTTGCAGAAAACTGCGTCCGCGTCTACCAAAAGATGCATGTGCATGCTTAAAACGCGTTTTGGCACAAATCCATGTGCGCGTGCTAAAAAGAGCAGCATCGGCATGCTTTTCACGTCGTTTGGTAGACATCCACGTGCGCGTTCTGCCAAAATCACCATTTGCATGGATATCGTGTGGTTTTGCAGAAAACTGCGTCCGCGTCTACCAAAAGATGCATGCGCATGCTTAAAACGCGTTTTGGCACAAATCCATGTGCGGGTGCTAAAAAGAGCAGCATCGGCATGCTTTTCACGTCGTTTGGTAGAAATGCACGTGCGCGTTCTGCCAAAAGCACCCTTAGCATGCATGACGTGTTGTTTTGCAGAAAACTGCGTCCGCGTCTTCCAAAAGATGCATGTGCATGCTTAAAACGCGTGTTGGCACAAATCCATGTGCGCGTGCTAAAAAGAGCAGCATCGGCATGCTTTTCACAGGTTTTGTAGACATCCACGTGCGCGTTCTGCCAAAATCACCATTTGCATGGATATCGTGTGGTTTTGTAGAAAACTGCGTCCGCGTCTACCAAAAGATGCATGCGCATGCTTAAAACGCGTTTTGGCACAAATCCATGTGCGGGTGCTAAAAAGAGCAGCATCGGCATGCTTTTCACGTCGTTTGGCAGAAATCCACGTGCGCGTTCTGCCAAAAGCACCCTTAGCATGCATGTCGTGTTGTTTTGCAGAAAACTGCGACCGCGTCTTCCAAAAGATGCATGTGCATGCTTAAAAACGCGTGTTGGCACAAATCCATGTGCGGGTGCGAAAAAGAGCAGCATCGGCATGCTTTTCACGTCGTTTGGTAGAAATCCACGTGCGCGTTCTGCCAAAAGCATCATTTGCATGCATATCGTGTGGTTTTGCAGAAAACTGCGTCCGCGTCTACCAAAATATGCATGTGCATGCTTAAAACGAGTTTTGGCACAAATCCATGTGCGGGTGCTAAAAAGAGCAGCATCGGCATTGCTATTCAAGTCGATTGGTAGAAATCCACGTGCGCGTTCTGCTAAACGCACCATCATCATCATCACCATCATCAGCCTGGTTACGCCCACTGCAGGGCAAAGGCCTCTCCCATATTTCCCCAACAACCCCGGTCATGTACTAATTGTGGCCACGCCGTCCCTGCAAACTTCTTAATCTCATCCGCCCACCTAACTTTCTGCCGCCCCTGCTACGCTTCCCTTCCCTTGGGAAATGGTGCCATAAGCACCATTTGCATGCATATCGTGTGGTTTTGCAGAAAACTGCATCCGCGTCTACCAAAAGATGCATGTGCATGAACAAAACGCGTTTTGGCACAAATCCATGTGCGGGTGCTAAAAAGAGCAGCATCGGCATGCTTTTCACGTCGTTTGGTATAAATCCACGTGCGCGTTCTGCCAAAAGCACCATTTGCATGCATATCGTGTGGTTTTGCAGAAAACTGCATCCGCGTCTACCAAAAGATGCATGTGCATGCTTAAAACGCGTTTTGGCACAAATCCATGTGCGGGTGCTAAAAAGAGCAGCATCGGCATGCTATTCAAGTCGTTTGGTATAAATCCACGTGCGCGTTCTGCCAAAAGCACCATTTGCATGCATATCGTGTGGTTTTGCAGAAAACTGCATCCGCATCTACCAAAAGATGCATGTGCATGCTTAAAACGCGTTTTCGCACAAATCCATGTGCGGGTGCTAAAAAGAGCAGCATCGGCATGCTATTCAAGTCGTTTGGTAGAAATCCACGTGCGCGTTCTGCCAAACGCACCATCATCATCATCATCACTATCATCAGCCTGGTTACGCCCACTGCAGGGCAAAGGCCTCTGCCATATTTCTCCAACAACCCCAGTCATGTCCAATATTGTGGCCACGCCGTCCCTGCAAACTTCTTAATCTCATCCGCCCACCTAACTTTCTGTCGCCCCCTGCTTCGCTTCCCTTCACTTGGGAAATGGTGCCATAAGCACCATTTGCATGCATATCGTGTGGTTTTGCAGAAAACTGCATCCGCGTCTACCAAAAGATTCATGTGCATGCTCAAAACGCGTTTTGGCACAAATCCATGTGCGGGTGCTAAAAAGAGCAGCATCGGCACGCTTTTCACGTCGTTTGGTAGAAATCCACGTGCGCGTTCTGCCAAAAGCACCATTTGCATGCATATCGTGTGGTTTTGCAGAAAACTGCATCCGCGTCTACCAAAAGATGCATGTGCATGCTTAAAACGCGTTTTGGCACAAATCCATGTGCGGGTGCTAAAAATAGCAGCATCAGCATGCTTTTCACGTCGCTTGGTAGAAATCCACGTGCGCGTTCTGCCAAAAGCACCGTTTGCATGCATATGGTGTGGTTTTGCAGAAAACTGCGTCCGCGTCTACCAAAAGATGCATGTGCTTGCTTAAAACACGTTTTGGCACAAATCCATGTGCGGGTGCTAAAGAGAGCGTCATCGGCATGCTTTTCAAGTCGCCTGGTAGAAATCCATGAGCACGTTCTCCCAAAAGCACCATTTGCATGCATATCGCGTCGTTTTGCAGAAAACTGCGTCCGCGTCTACCAAAGATGCATGTGCATGCTTAAAACGAGTTTTGGCACAAATCCATGTGCGGGTGGTAAAAAGAGCAGCATCATCATGCTTTTCACGTCGTTTGCATGCATGTGCATGTGCATGCTTAAAACGCGTTTTGGCACAAATCCATGTGCGGGTGCTAAAAAGAGCAGCATCGGCATGCTTTTCACGTCGTTTGGTAGAAATAGACGTGCGCGTTCTGCCAAAAGCACCATTTGCATGCATATCGTGTGGTTTTGCAGAAAACTGCGTCCGCGTCTACCAAAAGATGCATGTGCATGCTTAAAACGCGTTTTGGCACAAATCCATGTGCGGGTGCTAAAAAGAGCAGCATCAGCATGCTTTTCACGTCGCTTGGTAGAAATCCACGTGCGCGTTCTGCCAAAAGCACCGTTTGCATGCATATGGTGTGGTTTTGCAGAAAACTGCGTCCGCGTCTACCAAAAGATGCATGTGCTTGCTTAAAACGCGTTTTGGCACAAATCCATGTGCGGGTGCTAAAGAGAGCGTCATCGGCATGCTTTTCAAGTCGCCTGGTAGAAATCCATGAGCACGTTCTCCCAAAAGCACCATTTGCATGCATATCGCGTCGTTTTGCAGAAAACTGCGTCCGCGTCTACCAAAGATGCATGTGCATGCTTAAAACGAGTTTTGGCACAAATCCATGTGCGGGTGGTAAAAAGAGCAGCATCGTCATGCTTTTCACGTCGTTTGCATGCATGTGCATGTGCATGCTTAAAACGCGTTTTGGCACAAATCCATGTGCGGGTGCTAAAAAGAGCAGCATCGGCATGCTTTTCACGTCGTTTGGTAGAAATAGACGTGCGCGTTCTGCCAAAAGCACCATTTGCATGCATATCGTGTGGTTTTGCAGAAAACTGCGTCCGCGTCTACCAAAAGATGCATGTGCATGCTTAAAACGCGTTTTGGCACAAATCCATGTGCGGGTGCTAAAAAGAGCAGCATCGGCATGCTTTTCACGTCGTTTGGTAGAAATCCTCGTGCGCGTTCTGCCAAAAGCACCCTTAGCATGCGTGTCGTGTGGTTTTGCAGAAAACTGCGTCCGCGTCTTCCAAAAGATGCATGTGCATGCTTAAAACGCGTTTTGGCACAAATCCATGTGCGGGTGCGAAAAAGAGCAGCATCGGCATGCTG
The DNA here is from genome assembly GCF_038994185.2 of Dermacentor albipictus. Classification (NCBI taxonomy): domain Eukaryota; kingdom Metazoa; phylum Arthropoda; class Arachnida; order Ixodida; family Ixodidae; genus Dermacentor; species Dermacentor albipictus. Next base: position 21,900 of record NW_027225749.1, on the reverse strand, counting down.
TTCACGTCGTTTGGTAGAAATCCACGTGCGCGTTCTGCCAAAAGCACCATTTGCATGCATATCGTGAGCTTTTGCAGAAAACTGTGTCCGCGTCTACCAAAAGATGCGTGTGCATGCTCAAAACGCGTTTTGGCACAAATCCATGTGCCGGTGCTAAAAAACCAGCATCGGCATGCTTTTCACGTTGTTTGGTATAAATCCACGTGCGCGTTCTGTCAAAAGCACCATTTGCATGCATATCGTGTGGTTTTGCAGAAAACTGCATCCGCGTCTACCAAAAGATGCATGTGCATGCTTAAAACGCGTTTCGGCAGAAATCCATGTGCGGGTGCTAAAAAGAGCAGCATCGGCATGCTTTTCACGTCGTTTGGTAGAAATGCACGTGCGCGTTCTGCCAAAAGCACCCTTAGCATGCATGACGTGTTGTTTTGCAGAAAACTGCGTCCGCGTCTTCCAAAAGATGCATGTGCATGCTTAAAACGCGTGTTGGCACAAATCCATGTGCGCGTGCTAAAAAGAGCAGCATCGGCATGCTTTTCACAGGTTTTGTAGACATCCACGTGCGCGTTCTGCCAAAATCACCATTTGCATGGATATCGTGTGGTTTTGTAGAAAACTGCGTCCGCGTCTACCAAAAGATGCATGCGCATGCTTAAAACGCGTTTTGGCACAAATCCATGTGCGGGTGCTAAAAAGAGCAGCATCGGCATGCTTTTCACGTCGTTTGGTAGAAATCCACGTGCGCGTTCTGCCAAAAGCATCATTTGCATGCATATCGTGTGGTTTTGCAGAAAACTGCGTCCGCGTCTACCAAAATATGTGCATGTGCATGCTTAAAACGAGTTTTGGCACAAATCCATGTGCGGGTGCTAAAAAGAGCAGCATCGGCATTGCTATTCAAGTCGATTGGTAGAAATCCACGTGCGCGTTCTGCTAAACGCACCATCATCATCATCACCCATCATCAGCCTGGTTACGCCCACTGCAGGGCAAAGGCCTCTCCCATATTTCTCCAACAACCCCGGTCATGTACTAATTGTGGCCACGCCGTCCCTGCAAACTTCTTAATCTCATCCGCCCACCTAACTTTCTGTCGCCCCCTGCTGCGCTTCCCTTCACTTGGGAAATGGTGCCATAAGCACCATTTGCATGCATATCGTGTGGTTTTGCAGAAAACTGCATCCGCGTCTACCAAAGATTCATGTGCATGCTCAAAACGCGTTTTGGCACAAATCCATGTGCGGGTGCTAAAAAGAGCAGCATCGGCACGCTTTTCACGTCGTTTGGTAGAAATCCACGTGCGCGTTCTGCCAAAAGCACCATTTGCATGCATATCGTGTGGTTTTGCAGAAAACTGCATCCGCGTCTACCAAAAGATGCATGTGCATGCTTAAAACGCGTTTTGGCACAAATCCATGTGCGGGTGCTAAAAAGAGCAGCATCAGCATGCTTTTCACGTCGCTTGGTAGAAATCCACGTGCGCGTTCTGCCAAAAGCACCGTTTGCATGCATATGGTGTGGTTTTGCAGAAAACTGCGTCCGCGTCTACCAAAAGATGCATGTGCTTGCTTAAAACACGTTTTGGCACAAATCCATGTGCGGGTGCTAAAGAGAGCGTCATCGGCATGCTTTTCAAGTCGCCTGGTAGAAATCCATGAGCACGTTCTCCCAAAAGCACCATTTGCATGCATATCGCGTCGTTTTGCAGAAAAACTGCGTCCGCGTCTACCAAAGATGCATGTGCATGCTTAAAACGAGTTTTGGCACAAATCCATGCGCGGGTGGTAAAAAGAGCAGCATCATCATGCTTTTCACGTCGTTTGCATGCATGTGCATGTGCATGCTTAAAACGCGTTTTGGCACAAATCCATGTGCGGGTGCTAAAAAGAGCAGCATCGGCATGCTTTTCACGTCGTTTGCATGCATGTGCAAGTCCATGCTTAAAACGCGTTTTGGCACAAATCCATGTGCGGGTGCTAAAAAGAGCAGCATCGGCATGCTTTTCACGTCGTTTGGTAGAAATAGACGTGCGCGTTCTGCCAAAAGCACCATTTGCATGCATATCGTGTGGTTTTGCAGAAAACTGCGTCCGCGTCTACCAAAAGATGCATGTGCATGCTTAAAACGCGTTTTGGCACAAATCCATGTGCGGGTGCTAAAAAGAGCAGCATCAGCATGCTTTTCACGTCGCTTGTAGAAATCCACGTGCGCGTTCTGCCAAAAGCACCGTTTGCATGCATATGGTGTGGTTTTGCAGAAAACTGCGTCCGCGTCTACCAAAAGATGCATGTGCTTGCTTAAAACGCGTTTTGGCACAAATCCATGTGCGGGTGCTAAAGAGAGCGTCATCGGCATGCTTTTCAAGTCGCCTGGTAGAAATCCATGAGCACGTTCTCCCAAAAGCACCATTTGCATGCATATCGCGTCGTTTTGCAGAAAACTGCGTCCGCGTCTACCAAAGATGCATGTGCATGCTTAAAACGAGTTTTGCACAAATCCATGTGCGGGTGGTAAAAAGAGCAGCATCGTCATGCTTTTCACGTCGTTTGCATGCATGTGCATGTGCATGCTTAAAACGCGTTTTGGCACAAATCCATGTGCGGGTGCTAAAAAGAGCAGCATCGGCATGCTTTTCACGTCGTTTGGTAGAAATAGACGTGCGCGTTGTGCCAAAAGCACCATTTGCATGCATATCGTGTGGTTTTGCAGAAAACTGCGTCCGCGTCTACCAAAAGATGCATGTGCATGCTTAAAACGCGTTTTGGCACAAATCCATGTGCGGGTGCTAAAAAGAGCAGCATCGGCATGCTTTTCACGTCGTTTGGTAGAAATCCTCGTGCGCGTTCTGCCAAAAGCACCCTTAGCATGCGTGTCGTGTGGTTTTGCAGAAAACTGCGTCCGCGTCTTCCAAAAGATGCATGTGCATGCTTAAAACGCGTTTTGGCACAAATCCATGTGCGGGTGCGAAAAAGAGCAGCATCGGCATGCTGTTCACGTCGTTTGGTAGAAATCCACGTGCGCGTTCTGCCAAAAGCACCATTTGCATGCATATCGTGAGCTTTTGCAGAAAACTGTCCGCGTCTACCAAAAGATGCGTGTGCATGCTCAAAACGCGTTTTGGCACAAATCCATGTGCCGGTGCTAAAAAGACCAGCATCGGCATGCTTTTCACGTTGTTTGGTATAAATCCACGTGCGCGTTCTGTCAAAAGCACCATTTGCATGCATATCGTGTGGTTTTGCAGAAAACTGCATCCGCGTCTACCAAAAGATGCATGTGCATGCTTAAAACGCGTTTCGGCAGAAATCCATGTGCGGGTGCTAAAAAGAGCAGCATCGGCATTGATATTCAAGTCGATAGGTATATATCCACGTGCGCGTTCTGCCAAACGCACCATCATCATCACCACCATCATCAGCCTGGTTACGCCCACTGCAGGGCAAAGGCCTCTCCCATATTTCTCCAATAACCCCGGTCATGTACTAATTGTGGCCACGCCGTCCCTGCAAACTTCTTAATCTCATCCGCCCACCTAACTTTCTGCCACCCCCTGCTACGCTTCCCTTCCCTTGGGAAATGGTGCCATAAGCAGCATTTGCATGCATATCGTGTGGTTTTGCAGAAAACTGCATCCGTGTCTACCAAAAGATGCATGTGCATGCTCAAAACGCGTTTTGGCACAAATCCATGTGCGGGTGCTAAAAAGAGCAGCATCGGCATGCTTTTCACGTCGTTTGGTATAAATCCACGTGCGCGTTCTGCCAAAAGCACCATTTGCATGCATATCGTGTGGTTTTGCAGAAAACTGCATCCGCGTCTACCAAAAGATGCATGTGCATGCTTAAAACGCGTTTTGGCACTAATCAATGTGCGGGTGCTAAAAAGAGCAGCATCGGCATGCTATTCAAGTCGTTTGGTAGAAATCCACGTGCGCGTTCTGCCAAACGCACCATCATCATCATCACCATCATCAGCCTGGTTACGCCCACTGCAGGGCAAAGGCCTCTCCCATATTTCTCCAACAACGCCGGTCATGTCCAATATTGTGGCCACGCCGTCCCTGCAAACTTCTTAATCTCATCCGCCCCACCTAACTTTCTGCCGCCCCCTGCTGCGCTTCCCTTCACTTGGGAACTGGTGCCATAAGCACCATTTGCATGCATATCGTGTGGTTTTGCAGAAAACTGCATCCGCGTCTACCAAAAGATTCATGTGCATGCTGAAAACGCGTTTTGGCACAAATCCATGTGCGGGTGCTAAAAGAGCAGCATCGGCACGCTTTTCACGTCGTTTGGTAGAAATCCACGTGCGCGTTCTGTCAAAAGAACCATTTGCATGCATATCGTTAGGTTTTGCAGAAAACTGCGTCCGCGTCTACCAAAAGATGCATGTGCATGCTTAAAACGCGTTTTGGCACAAATCCATGTGCGGGTGCGAAAAAGAGCAGCATCGGCATGCTGTTCACGTCGTTTGGTAGAAATCCACGTGCGCGTTCTGCCAAAAGCACCATTTGCATGCATATCGTGCGGTTTTGCAGAAAACTGCGTCCCGCGTCTACCAAAAGATGCATGTGCATGCTTAAAACGCGTTTTGGCACAAAGACAAATACCTGTGCGGCTACTAAAAAGAGCAGCATCGGCATGCTTTTCACGTCGTTTGGTGGAAATCCAGGTGCGCGTTCTGCCAAAAGCACCATTTGCATGCATATCGTGTGCTTTTGGAGAAAACTGTGTCCGCGTCTACCAAAAGATGCGTGTGCATGCTCAAAACGCGTTTTGGTACAAATCCATGTGCCGGTGCTAAAAAGACCAGCATCGGCATGCTTTTCACGTCGTTTGGTAGAAATCCACGTGCGCGTTCTGCCAAAAGCACCATTTGCATGCATATCGTGTGGTTTTGCAGAAACTGCGTCCTCGTCTACCAAAAGATGCATGTGCATGCTTAAAACGCATTTTGGCACAAATCCATGTGCGGGTGCTAAACAGAGCAGCATCGGCATGCTTTTCACGTTGTTTGGTATAAATCCACGTGCGCGTTCTGTCAAAAGCATCATTTGCATGCATATCGTGTGGTTTTGCAGAAAACTGCATCCGCGTCTACCAAAAGATGCATGTGCATGCTTAAAACGCGTTTCGGCACAAATCCTTGTGCGGGTGCTAAAAAGGGCAGCATCGGCATGCTATTCAAGTCGATTGGTAGAAATCCACGTGCGCGTTCTGCCAAACGCACCATCATCATCATCACCATCATCAGCCTGGTTACGCCCACTGCAGGGCAAAGGCCTCTCCCATATTTCTCCAACAACCCCGGTCATGTACTAATTGTGGCCACGCTGTCCCTGCAAACTTCTTAATCTCATCCGCCCACCTAACTTTCTGCCGCCCCCTGCTACGCTTCCCTTCCCTTGGGAAATGGTGCCATAAGCACCATTTGCATGCATATCGTGTGGTTTTGTAGAAAACTGCATCCCGCGTCTACCAAAAGATGCATGTGCATGCCCAAAACGCGTTTTGGCACAAATCCATGTGCGGGTGCTAAAAAGAGCAGCATCGGCATGCTTTTCACGTCGTTGGTATAAATCCACGTGCGCGTTCTGCCAAAAGCACCATTTGCATGCATAACGTGTGGTTTTGCAGAAAACTGCATCCGCGTCTACCAAAGATGCATGTGCATGCTTAAAACGAGTTTTGGCACAAATCCATGTGCGGCTGCTAAAAAGAGCAGCATCGGCATGCTTTTCACGTCGTTTGGTAGAAATCCACGTGCGCGTTCTGCCAAAAGCAGCATTTGCATGCATATCGTGTGGTTTTGCAGAAAACTGCGTCCGCGTCTACCAAAAGATGCGTGTGCATGCTTAAAAACGCGATTTGGGACAAATCCTTGTGCGGGTGCTAAAAAGAGCAGCATCGGCATGCTTTTCACGTCGTTTGGTAGAAATCCACGCGCGCGTTCTGCCAAAAGCAGCATTTGCATGCATATCGTGTGGTTTTGCAGAAAATTGCGTCCGCGTCTACCAAAAGATTCATGTGCTTGCTTAAAACGCGTTTCGGCACAAATGCGTGTGTGGGTGCTAAAAAGAGCAGCATCGGCATGCTTTTCACGTCGTTTGGTAGAAATCCACGCGTGCATTCTGCCAAAGCACCATTTGCATGCATATCGTGTGGTTTTGCAGAAAACTGCATCCGCGTCTACCAAAAGATGCATGTGCATGCTTAAAACGCGTTTTGGCACAAATCCATGTGCGGGTGCTAAAAAGAGGAGCATCGGCATGCTTTTCACGTCGCTTGGTAGAAATCCACGTGCGCGTTCTGCCAAAAGCACCGTTTGCATGCATATCGTGTGGTTTTGCAGAAAACTGCGTCCGCGTCAACCAAAAGATGCATGTGCTTGCTTAAAACGCGTTTTGGCACAAATCCATGTGCGGGTGCTAAAAAGAGCGTCATCGGCATGCTTTTCACGTCGCCTGGTAGAAATCCATGAGCACGTTCTCCCAAAAGCACCATTTGCATGCATATCGCGTCGTTTTGCAGAAAACTGCGTCCGCGTCTACCAAAGATGCATGTTCATGCTTAAAACGAGTTTTGGCACAAATCCATGTGCGGGTGCTAAAAAGAGCAGCATCGTCATGCTTTTCACGTCGTTTGGTAGAAATCCACGTGCGCGTTCTGCCAAAAGCACCATTTGCATGCATATCGTGTGGTTTTGCAGAAAACTGCGTCCGCGTCTACCAAAAGATGCATGTGCATGCTTAAAACGCGTTTTGGCACAAATCCATGTGCGGGTGCTAAAAAGAGCAGCATCGGCATGCTTTTCACGTCGTTTGGTAGAAATCCACGTGCGCGTTCTGCCAAAAGCACCCTTAGCATGCATGTCGTGTGGTTTTGCAGAAAACTGCGTCCGCGTCTTCCAAAAGATGCATGTGCATGCTTAAAACGCGTTTTGGCACAAATCCATGTGCGGGTGCGAAAAAGAGCAGCATCGGCATGCTGTTCACGTCGTTTGGTAGAAATCCACGTGCGCGTTCTGCCAAAAGCACCATTTGCATGCGTATCGTGCGGTTTTGCAGAAAATTGCGTCCGCGTCTACCAAAAGATGCATGTGCATGCTTAAAACGCGTTTTGGTACAAATACCTGTGCGGGTGCTAAAAAGAGCAGCATCGGCATGCTTTTCACGTCGTTTGGTAGAAATCCACGTGCGCGTTCTGCCAAAAGCACCATTTGCATGCATATCGTGTGCTTTTGCAGAAAACTGTGTTCGCGTCTACCTAAAGATGCGTGTGCATGCTCAAAACGCGTTTTGGCACAAATCCATGTGCCGGTGCTAAAAAGAGCAGCATCGCCATGCTTTTCACGTCGTTTGGTAGAAATCCACGTGCGCGTTCTGTCAAAAGCACCATTTGCATGCATATCGTGTGGTTTTGCAGAAAACTGCATCCGCGTCTGCCAAAAGATGCATTTGCATGCTTAAAACGCGTTTCGGCACAAATCCATGTGCGGGTGCTAAAAAGAGCAGCATCGGCATTGCTATTCAAGTCGATTGGTAGAAATCCACGTGCGCGATCTGCCAAACGCACCATCATCATCATCACCATCATCAGCCTGGTTACGCCCACTGCAGGGCAAAGGCCTCTCCCATATTTCTCCAACAACCCCGGTCATGTACTAATTGTGGCCACGCCGTCCCTGCAAACTTCTTAATCTCATCCGCCCACCTAAGTTTCTGCCGCCCCCTGCTACGCTTCCCTTCCCTTGGGAAATGGTGCCATAAGCACCATTTGCATGCATATCGTGTGGTTTTGCAGAAAACTGCATCCGCGTCTACCAAAAGATTCATGTCCATGCTCAAAACGCGTTTTGGCACAAATCCATGTGCGGGTGCTAAAAAGAGCAGCATCGGCACGCTTTTCACGTCGTTTGGTAGAAATCCAAGTGCGCGTTCTGCCAAAAGCACCATTTGCATGCATATCGCGTGGTTTTACAGAAAACTGCATCCGCGTCTACCAAAAGATTCATGTGCATGCTCAAAACGCGTTTTGGCACAAATCCATGTGCGGGTGCTAAAAAGAGCAGCATCGGCACGCTTTTCACGTCGTTTGGTAGAAATCCACGTGCGCGTTCTGCCAAAAGCACCATTTGCATGCATATCGTGTGGTTTTGCAGAAAACTGCATCCGCGTCTACCAAAAGATGCATGTGCATGCTTAAAACGCGTTTTGGCACAAATCCATGTGCGGGTGCTAAAAAGAGCAGCATCGGCATGCTTTTCACGTCGTTTGGTAGAAATCCACGTGCGCGTTCTGCCAAAAGCACCATTTGCATGCATATCATGTGGTTTTGCAGAAAACTGCGTCCGCGTCTACCAAAAGATGCATGTCCATGGTTAAAACACGTTTTGGCACAAATCCATGTGCGGGTGCGAAAAAGAGCAGCATCGGCATGCTGTTCACGTCGTTTGGTAGAAATCCACGTGCGCGTTTTGCCAAAAGCACCATTTGCATGCGTATCGTGCGGTTTTGCAGAAAATTGCGTCCGCGTCTACCAAAAGATGCATGTGCATGCTTAAAACGCGTTTTGGCACAAATACCTGTGCGGGTGCTAAAAAGAGCAGCATCGGCATGCTTTTCACGTCGTTTGGTAGAAATCCACGTGCGCGTTCTGCCAAAAGCACCATTTGGATGCATATCGTGTGCTTTTGCAGAAAACTGTGTTCGCGTCTACCTAAAGATGCGTGTGCATGCTCAAAACGCGTTTTGGCACAAATCCATGTGCCGGTGCTAAAAAGACCAGCATCGGCATGCTTTTCACGTCGTTTGGTAGAAATCCACGTGCGCGTTCTGTCAAAAGCACCATTTGCATGCATATCGTGTGGTTTTGCAGAAAACTGCATCCGCGTCTGCCAAAAGATGCATTTGCATGCTTAAAACGCGTTTCGGCACAAATCCATGTGCGGGTGCTAAAAAGAGCAGCATCGGCATTGCTATTCAAGTCGATTGGTAGAAATCCACGTGCGCGATCTGCCAAACGCACCATCATCATCATCACCATCATCAGCCTGGTTACGCCCACTGCAGGGCAAAGGCCTCTCCCATATTTCTCCAACAACCCCGGTCATGTACTAATTGTGGCCACGCCGTCCCTGCAAACTTCTTAATCTCATCCGCCCACCTAACTTTCTGCCGCCCCCTGCTACGCTTCCCTTCCCTTGGGAAATGGTGCCATAAGCACCATTTGCATGCATATCGTGTGGTTTTGCAGAAAACTGCATCCGCGTCTACCAAAAGATTCATGTCCATGCTCAAAACGCGTTTTGGCACAAATCCATGTGCGGGTGCTAAAAAGAGCAGCATCGGCACGCTTTTCACGTCGTTTGGTAGAAATCCAAGTGCGCGTTCTGCCAAAAGCACCATTTGCATGCATATCGCGTGGTTTTACAGAAAACTGCATCCGCGTCTACCAAAAGATTCATGTGCATGCTCAAAACGCGTTTTGGCACAAATCCATGTGCGGGTGCTAAAAAGAGCAGCATCGGCACGCTTTTCACGTCGTTTGGTAGAAATCCACGTGCGCGTTCTGCCAAAAGCACCATTTGCATGCATATCGTGTGGTTTTGCAGAAAACTGCATCCGCGTCTACCAAAAGATGCATGTGCATGCTTAAAACGCGTTTTGGCAGAAATCCATGTGCGGGTGCTAAAAAGAGCAGCATCGGCATGCTTTTCACGTCGTTTGGTAGAAATCCACGTGCGCGTTCTGCCAAAAGCACCATTTGCATGCATATCATGTGGTTTTGCAGAAAACTGCGTCCGCGTCTACCAAAAGATGCATGTCCATGGTTAAAACACGTTTTGGCACAAATCCATGTGCGGGTGCGAAAAAGAGCAGCATCGGCATGCTGTTCACGTCGTTTGGTAGAAATCCACGTGCGCGTTCTGCCAAAAGCACCATTTGCATGTATATCGTGCGGTTTTGCAGAAAACTGCGTCCGCGTCTACCAAAAGATGCATGTGCATGCTTAAAACGCGTTATGGCACAAATACCTGTGCGGGTGCTAAAAAGAGCAGCATCGGCATGCTTTTCACGTCATTTGGTAGAAATCCACGTGCGCGTTCTGCCAAAAGTACCATTTGCATGCATATCGTGTGCTTTTGCAGAAAACTGTGTCCGCGTCTACCAAAAGATGCGTGTGCATACTCAAAACGCGTTTTGGCACAAATCCATGTGCCGGCGCTAAAAAGACCAGCATCGGCATGCTTTTCTCGTCGTTTGGTAGAAATCCACGTGCGCGTTCTGCCAAAAGCACCATTTGCATGCATATCGTGTGGTTTTGCAGAAAACTGCGTCCTCGTCTACCAAAAGATGCGTGTGCATGCTTAAAACGAATTTTGGCACAAATCCATGTGCGGGTGCTAAACAGAGCAGCATCGGCATGCTTTTCACGTTGTTTGGTATAAATCCACGTGCGCGTTCTGTCAAAAGCATCATTTGCATGCATATCGTGTGGTTTTGCAGAAAGCTGCATCCGCGTCTACCAAAAGATGCATGTGCATGCTTAAAACGCGTTTCGGCACAAATCCTTGTGCGGGTGCTAAAAAGGGCAGCATCGGCATGCTATTCAAGTCGATTGGTAGAAATCCACGTGCGCGTTCTGCCAAACGCACCATCATCATCATCACCATCATCAGCCTGGTTACGCCCACTGCAGGGCAAAGGCCTCTCCCATATTTCTCCAACAACCCTGGTCATGTACTAATTGTGGCCACGCCGTCCCTGCAAACTTCTTAATCTCATCCGCCCACCTAACTTTCTACCGCCCCCTGCTACGCTTCCCTTCACTTGGGAAATGGTGCCATAAGCACCATTTGCATGCATATCGTGTGGTTTTGCAGAAAACTGCATCCGCGTCTACCAAAAGATGCATGTGCATGCTCAAAACGCGTTTTGGCACAAATCCATGTGCGGGTGCTAAAAAGAGCAGCATCGGCACGCTTTTAACGTCGTTTGGTAGAAATCCACGTGCGCGTTCAGCCAAAAGCACCATTTGCATGCATATCGTGTGGTTTTGCAGAAAACTGCATTCGCGTCTACCAAAAGATGCATGTGCATGCTTAAAACGCGTTTTGGCACAAATCCATGTGCGGCTGCTAAAAAGAGCAGCATCGGCATGCTTTTCACGTCGTTTCGTAGAAATCCACGTGCGCGTTCTGCCAAAAGCAGCATTTGCATTCATATCGTGTGGTTTTGCAGAAAATTGCGTCCGCGTCTACCAAAAGATTCATGTGCTTGCTTAAATCGCGTTTCGGCACAAATGCGTGTGTGGGTGCTAAAAAGAGCAGCATCGGCATGCTTTTCACGTCGTGTGGTAGAAATCCACGCGTGCATTCTGCCAAAGCACCATTTGCATGCATATCGTGTGGTTTTGCAGAAAACTGCATCCGCGTCTACCAAAAGATGCATGTGCATGCTCAAAACGCGTTTTGGCACAAATCCATGTGCGGGTGCTAAAAAGAGCAGCATCGGCATGCTTTTCACGTCGTTTGGTATAAATCCACGTGCGCGTTCTGCCAAAAGCACCATTTGCATGCATATCGTGTGGTTTTGCAGAAAACTGCATACGCGTCTACCAAAAGATACATGTGCATGCTTAAAACGCGTTTTGGCACAAATCCATGTGCGGGTGCTAAAAAGAGCAGCATCGGCATGTTATTCAAGTCGTTTGGTATAAATCCACGTGGGCGTTCTGCCAAAAGCACCATTTGCATGCATATCGTGTGGTTTTGCAGAAAACTGCATCCGCGACTACCAAAAGATGCATGTGCATGCTTAAAACGCGTTTTGGCACAAATCCATGTGCGGGTGCTAAAAAGAGCAGCATCGGCATGCTATTCAAGTCGTTTGGTAGAAATCAACGTGCACGTTCTGCCAAACGCACCATCATCATCATCACCATCATCAGCCTGGTTACGCCCGCTGCAGGGCAAAGGCCTCTCCCATATTTCTCCAACAACCCCGGTCATGTCCAATATTGTGGCCACGCCGTCCCTGCAAAATTCTTAATCTCATCCGCCCACCTAACTTTCTACCGCCCCCTGCTACGCTTCCCTTCACTTGGGAAATGGTGCCATAAGCACCATTTGCATGCATATCGTGTGGTTTTGCAGAAAACTGCATCCGCGTCTACCAAAAGATGCATGTGCATGCTCAAAACGCGTTTTGGCACAAATCCATGTGCGGGTGCTAAAAAGAGCAGCATCGGCACGCTTTTAACGTCGTTTGGTAGAAATCCACGTGCGCGTCCAGCCAAAAGCACCATTTGCATGCATATCGTGTGGTTTTGCAGAAAACTGCATTCGCGTCTACCAAAAGATGCATGTGCATGCTTAAAACGCGTTTTGGCACAAATCCATGTGCGGCTGCTAAAAAGAGCAGCATCGGCATGCTTTTCACGTCGTTTCGTAGAAATCCACGTGCGCGTTCTGCCAAAAGCAGCATTTGCATTCATATCGTGTGGTTTTGCAGAAAATTGCGTCCGCGTCTACCAAAAGATTCATGTGCTTGCTTAAATCGCGTTTCGGCACAAATGCGTGTGTGGGTGCTAAAAAGAGCAGCATCGGCATGCTTTTCACGTCGTGTGGTAGAAATCCACGCGTGCATTCTGCCAAAGCACCATTTGCATGCATATCGTGTGGTTTTGCAGAAAACTGCATCCGCGTCTACCAAAAGATGCATGTGCATGCTTAAAACGCGTTTTGGCACAAATCCATGTGCGGGTGCTAAAAAGAGCAGCATCAGCATGCTTTTCACGTCGCTTGGTAGAAATCCACGTGCGCGTTCTGCCAAAAGCACCATTTGTATACATATCGTGTGGTTTTGCAGAAAACTGCGTCCGCGTCTACCAAAAGATGCATGTGCATGCTTAAAACGCGTTTTGGCACATATCCATGTGCGGGTGCTAAAAAGAGCAGCATCGGCATGCTTTTCACATCGCTGATGGAAATCCACGTGCGCGTTCTGCCAAAAGCACCATTTGCGTGCATATCGTGTGGTTTTGCAGAAAACTGCATCCGCGTCTACCAAAAGATGCATGTGCATGCTTAAAACGCGTTTTGGCACAAATACATGTGCGGGTGCTAAAAAGAGCAGCATCGGCATGCTTTTCACGTCGCTTGGTAGAAATCCACGTGCGTGTTCTGCCAAAAGCAGCATTTGCATGCATATCGTGTGGTTTTGCAGAAAACTGCGTCCGCGTCTACCAAAAGATGCGTGTGCATGCTTAAAACGCGATTTGGGACAAATCCATGTGCGGGTGCTAAAAAGAGCAGCATCGGCATGCTTTTCACGTCGTTTCGTAGAAATCCACGTGCGCGTTCTGCCAAAAGCAGCTTTTGCATGCATATCGTGTGGTTTTGCAGAAAATTGCGTCCGCGTCTACCAAATGATTCATGTGCTTGCTTAAATCGCGTTTCGGCACAAATGCGTGTGTGGGTGCTAAAAAGAGCAGCATCGGCATGCTTTTCACGTCGTTTGGTAGAAATCCACGCGTGCATTCTGCCAAAGCACCATTTGCATGCATATCGTGTGGTTTTGCAGAAAACTGCATCCGCGTCTACCAAAAGATGCATGTGCATGCTTAAAACGCGTTTTGGCACAAATCCATGTGCGGGTGCTAAAAAGAGCAGCATCAGCATGCTTTTCACGTCGCTTGGTAGAAATCCACGTGCGCGTTCTGCCAAAAGCACCATTTGTATACATATCGTGTGGTTTTGCAGAAAACTGCGTCCGCGTCTACCAAAAGATGCATGTGCATGCTTAAAACGCGTTTTGGCACAAATCCATGTGCGGGTGCTAAAAAGAGCAGCATCGGCATGCTTTTCACGTCGCTTGGTAGAAATCCACGTGCGTGTTCTGCCAAAAGCAGCATTTGCATGCATATCGTGTGGTTTTGCAGAAAACTGCGTCCGCGTCTACCAAAAGATGCATGTGCATGCTTAAAACGCGTTTTGGCACAAATCCATGTGCGGGTGCTAAAAAGAGCAGCATCGGCATGCTATTCAAGTCGTTTGGTAGAAATCAACGTGCACGTTCTGCCAAACGCACCATCATCATCATCACCATCATCAGCCTGGTTACGCCCGCTGCAGGGCAAAGGCCTCTCCCATATTTCTCCAACAACCCCGGTCATGTCCAATATTGTGGCCACGCCGTCCCTGCAAAATTCTTAATCTCATCCGCCCACCTAACTTTCTGCCGCCCCCTGCTACGCTTCCCTTCACTTGGGAAATGTTGTCATATGCACCATTTGCATGCATATCGTGCGGTTTTGCAGAAAACTGCGTCCGCGTCTACCAAAAGATGCATGTGCATGCTTAAAACGCGTTTTGGCACAAATACCTGTGCGGCTACTAAAAAGAGCAGCATCGGCATGCTTTTCACGTCGTTTGGTGGAAATCCAGGTGCGCGTTCTGCCAAAAGCACCATTTGCATGCATATCGTGTGCTTTTGGAGAAAACTGTGTCCGCGTCTACCAAAAGATGCGTGTGCATGCTCAAAACGCGTTTTGGTACAAATCCATGTGCCGGTGCTAAAAAGACCAGCATCGGCATGCTTTTCACGTCGTTTGGTAGAAATCCACGTGCGCGTTCTGCCAAAAGCACCATTTGCATGCATATCGTGTGGTTTTGCAGAAAACTGCGTCCTCGTCTACCAAAAGATGCATGTGCATGCTTAAAACGCATTTTGGCACAAATCCATGTGCGGGTGCTAAACAGAGCAGCATCGGCATGCTTTTCACGTTGTTTGGTATAAATCCACGTGCGCGTTCTGTCAAAAGCATCATTTGCATGCATATCGTGTGGTTTTGCAGAAAACTGCATCCGCGTCTACCAAAAGATGCATGTGCATGCTTAAAACGCGTTTCGGCACAAATCCTTGTGCGGGTGCTAAAAAGGGCAGCATCGGCATGCTATTCAAGTCGATTGGTAGAAATCCACGTGCGCGTTCTGCCAAACGCACCATCATCATCATCACCATCATCAGCCTGGTTACGCCCACTGCAGGGCAAAGGCCTCTCCCATATTTCTCCAACAACCCCGGTCATGTACTAATTGTGGCCACGCTGTCCCTGCAAACTTCTTAATCTCATCCGCCCACCTAACTTTCTGCCGCCCCCTGCTACGCTTCCCTTCCCTTGGGAAATGGTGCCATAAGCACCATTTGCATGCATATCGTGTGGTTTTGTAGAAAACTGCATCCGCGTCTACCAAAAGATGCATGTGCATGCCCAAAACGCGTTTTGGCACAAATCCATGTGCGGGTGCTAAAAAGAGCAGCATCGGCATGCTTTTCACGTCGTTTGGTATAAATCCACGTGCGCGTTCTGCCAAAGCACCATTTGCATGCATAACGTGTGGTTTTGCAGAAAACTGCATCCGCGTCTACCAAAAGATGCATGTGCATGCTTAAAACGAGTTTTGGCACAAATCCATGTGCGGCTGCTAAAAAGAGCAGCATCGGCATGCTTTTCACGTCGTTTGGTAGAAATCCACGTGCGCGTTCTGCCAAAAGCAGCATTTGCATGCATATCGTGTGTTTTGCAGAAAACTGCGTCCGCGTCTACCAAAAGATGCGTGTGCATGCTTAAAACGCGATTTGGGACAAATCCTTGTGCGGGTGCTAAAAAGAGCAGCATCGGCATGCTTTTCACGTCGTTTGGTAGAAATCCACGTGCGCGTTCTGCAAAAGCAGCATTTGCATGCATATCGTGTGGTTTTGCAGAAAATTGCGTCCGCGTCTACCAAAAGATTCATGTGCTTGCTTAAAACGCGTTTCGGCACAAATGCGTGTGTGGGTGCTAAAAAGAGCAGCATCGCATGCTTTTCACGTCGTTTGGTAGAAATCCACGCGTGCATTCTGCCAAAGCACCATTTGCATGCATATCGTGTGGTTTTGCAGAAAACTGCATCCGCGTCTACCAAAAGATGCATGTGCATGCTTAAAACGCGTTTTGGCACAAATCCATGTGCGGGTGCTAAAAAGAGGAGCATCGGCATGCTTTTCACGTCGCTTGGTAGAAATCCACGTGCGCGTTCTGCCAAAAGCACCGTTTGCATGCATATCGTGTGGTTTTGCAGAAAACTGCGTCCGCGTCAACCAAAAGATGCATGTGCTTGCTTAAAACGCGTTTTGGCACAAATCCATGTGCGGGTGCTAAAAAGAGCGTCATCGGCATGCTTTTCACGTCGCCTGGTAGAAATCCATGAGCACGTTCTCCCAAAAGCACCATTTGCATGCATATCGCGTCGTTTTGCAGAAAACTGCGTCCGCGTCTACCAAAGATGCATGTTCATGCTTAAAACGAGTTTTGGCACAAATCCATGTGCGGGTGCTAAAAAGAGCAGCATCGTCATGCTTTTCACGTCGTTTGGTAGAAATCCACGTGCGCGTTCTGCCAAAAGCACCATTTGCATGCATATCGTGTGGTTTTGCAGAAAACTGCGTCCGCGTCTACCAAAAGATGCATGTGCATGCTTAAAACGCGTTTTGGCACAAATCCATGTGCGGGTGCTAAAAAGAGCAGCATCGGCATGCTTTTCACGTCGTTTGGTAGAAATCCACGTGCGCGTTCTGCCAAAAGCACCCTTAGCATGCATGTCGTGTGGTTTTGCAGAAAACTGCGTCCGCGTCTTCCAAAAGATGCATGTGCATGCTTAAAACGCGTTTTGGCACAAATCCATGTGCGGGTGCGAAAAAGAGCAGCATCGGCATGCTGTTCACGTCGTTTGGTAGAAATCCACGTGCGCGTTCTGCCAAAAGCACCATTTGCATGCGTATCGTGCGGTTTTGCAGAAAATTGCGTCCGCGTCTACCAAAAGATGCATGTGCATGCTTAAAACGCGTTTTGGCACAAATACCTGTGCGGGTGCTAAAAAGAGCAGCATCGGCATGCTTTTCACGTCGTTTGGTAGAAATCCACGTGCGCGTTCTGCCAAAAGCACCATTTGCATGCATATCGTGTGCTTTTGCAGAAAACTGTGTTCGCGTCTACCTAAAGATGCGTGTGCATGCTCAAAACGCGTTTTGGCACAAATCCATGTGCCGGTGCTAAAAAGAGCAGCATCGCCATGCTTTTCACGTCGTTTGGTAGAAATCCACGTGCGCGTTCTGTCAAAAGCACCATTTGCATGCATATCGTGTGGTTTTGCAGAAAACTGCATCCGCGTCTGCCAAAAGATGCATTTGCATGCTTAAAACGCGTTTCGGCACAAATCCATGTGCGGGTGCTAAAAAGAGCAGCATCGGCATTGCTATTCAAGTCGATTGGTAGAAATCCACGTGCGCGATCTGCCAAACGCACCATCATCATCATCACCATCATCAGCCTGGTTACGCCCACTGCAGGGCAAAGGCCTCTCCCATATTTCTCCAACAACCCCGGTCATGTACTAATTGTGGCCACGCCGTCCCTGCAAACTTCTTAATCTCATCCGCCCACCTAACTTTCTGCCGCCCCTGCTACGCTTCCCTTCCCTTGGGAAATGGTGCCATAAGCACCATTTGCATGCATATCGTGTGGTTTTGCAGAAAACTGCATCCGCGTCTACCAAAAGATTCATGTCCATGCTCAAAACGCGTTTTGGCACAAATCCATGTGCGGGTGCTAAAAAGAGCAGCATCGGCACGCTTTTCACGTCGTTTGGTAGAAATCCAAGTGCGCGTTCTGCCAAAAGCACCATTTGCATGCATATCGCGTGGTTTTACAGAAAACTGCATCCGCGTCTACCAAAAGATTCATGTGCATGCTCAAAACGCGTTTTGGCACAAATCCATGTGCGGGTGCTAAAAAGAGCAGCATCGGCACGCTTTTCACGTCGTTTGGTAGAAATCCACGTGCGCGTTCTGCCAAAAGCACCATTTGCATGCATATCGTGTGGTTTTGCAGAAAACTGCATCCGCGTCTACCAAAAGATGCATGTGCATGCTTAAAACGCGTTTTGGCACAAATCCATGTGCGGGTGCTAAAAAGAGCAGCATCGGCATGCTTTTCACGTCGTTTGGTAGAAATCCACGTGCGCGTTCTGCCAAAAGCACCATTTGCATGCATATCATGTGGTTTTGCAGAAAACTGCGTCCGCGTCTACCAAAAGATGCATGTCCATGGTTAAAACACGTTTTGGCACAAATCCATGTGCGGGTGCGAAAAAGAGCAGCATCGGCATGCTGTTCACGTCGTTTGGTAGAAATCCACGTGCGCGTTCTGCCAAAAGCACCATTTGCATGCGTATCGTGCGGTTTTGCAGAAAATTGCGTCCGCGTCTACCAAAAGATGCATGTGCATGCTTAAAACGCGTTTTGGCACAAATACCTGTGCGGGTGCTAAAAAGAGCAGCATCGGCATGCTTTTCACGTCGTTTGGTAGAAATCCACGTGCGCGTTCTGCCAAAAGCACCATTTGCATGCATATCGTGTGCTTTTGCAGAAAACTGTGTTCGCGTCTACCTAAAGATGCGTGTGCATGCTCAAAACGCGTTTTGGCACAAATCCATGTGCCGGTGCTAAAAAGACCAGCATCGGCATGCTTTTCACGTCGTTTGGTAGAAATCCACGTGCGCGTTCTGTCAAAAGCACCATTTGCATGCATATCGTGTGGTTTTGCAGAAAACTGCATCCGCGTCTGCCAAAAGATGCATTTGCATGCTTAAAACGCGTTTCGGCACAAATCCATGTGCGGGTGCTAAAAAGAGCAGCATCGGCATTGCTATTCAAGTCGATTGGTAGAAATCCACGTGCGCGATCTGCCAAACGCACCATCATCATCATCACCATCATCAGCCTGGTTACGCCCACTGCAGGGCAAAGGCCTCTCCCATATTTCTCCAACAACCCCGGTCATGTACTAATTGTGGCCACGCCGTCCCTGCAAACTTCTTAATCTCATCCGCCCACCTAACTTTCTGCCGCCCCCTGCTACGCTTCCCTTCCCTTGGGAAATGGTGCCATAAGCACCATTTGCATGCATATCGTGTGGTTTTGCAGAAAACTGCATCCGCGTCTACCAAAAGATTCATGTCCATGCTCAAAACGCGTTTTGGCACAAATCCATGTGCGGGTGCTAAAAAGAGCAGCATCGGCACGCTTTTCACGTCGTTTGGTAGAAATCCAAGTGCGCGTTCTGCCAAAAGCACCATTTGCATGCATATCGCGTGGTTTTACAGAAAACTGCATCCGCGTCTACCAAAAGATTCATGTGCATGCTCAAAACGCGTTTTGGCACAAATCCATGTGCGGGTGCTAAAAAGAGCAGCATCGGCACGCTTTTCACGTCGTTTGGTAGAAATCCACGTGCGCGTTCTGCCAAAAGCACCATTTGCATGCATATCGTGTGGTTTTGCAGAAAACTGCATCCGCGTCTACCAAAAGATGCATGTGCATGCTTAAAACGCGTTTTGGCAGAAATCCATGTGCGGGTGCTAAAAAGAGCAGCATCGGCATGCTTTTCACGTCGTTTGGTAGAAATCCACGTGCGCGTTCTGCCAAAAGCACCATTTGCATGCATATCATGTGGTTTTGCAGAAAACTGCGTCCGCGTCTACCAAAAGATGCATGTCCATGGTTAAAACACGTTTTGGCACAAATCCATGTGCGGGTGCGAAAAAGAGCAGCATCGGCATGCTGTTCACGTCGTTTGGTAGAAATCCACGTGCGCGTTCTGCCAAAAGCACCATTTGCATGTATATCGTGCGGTTTTGCAGAAAACTGCGTCCGCGTCTACCAAAAGATGCATGTGCATGCTTAAAACGCGTTATGGCACAAATACCTGTGCGGGTGCTAAAAAGAGCAGCATCGGCATGCTTTTCACGTCATTTGGTAGAAATCCACGTGCGCGTTCTGCCAAAAGTACCATTTGCATGCATATCGTGTGCTTTTGCAGAAAACTGTGTCCGCGTCTACCAAAAGATGCGTGTGCATACTCAAAACGCGTTTTGGTACAAATCCATGTGCCGGCGCTAAAAAGACCAGCATCGGCATGCTTTTCTCGTCGTTTGGTAGAAATCCACGTGCGCGTTCTGCCAAAAGCACCATTTGCATGCATATCGTGTGGTTTTGCAGAAAACTGCGTCCTCGTCTACCAAAAGATGCGTGTGCATGCTTAAAACGAATTTTGGCACAAATCCATGTGCGGGTGCTAAACAGAGCAGCATCGGCATGCTTTTCACGTTGTTTGGTATAAATCCACGTGCGCGTTCTGTCAAAAGCATCATTTGCATGCATATCGTGTGGTTTTGCAGAAAGCTGCATCCGCGTCTACCAAAAGATGCATGTGCATGCTTAAAACGCGTTTCGGCACAAATCCTTGTGCGGGTGCTAAAAAGGGCAGCATCGGCATGCTATTCAAGTCGATTGGTAGAAATCCACGTGCGCGTTCTGCCAAACGCACCATCATCATCATCACCATCATCAGCCTGGTTACGCCCACTGCAGGGCAAAGGCCTCTCCCATATTTCTCCAACAACCCTGGTCATGTACTAATTGTGGCCACGCCGTCCCTGCAAACTTCTTAATCTCATCCGCCCACCTAACTTTCTACCGCCCCCTGCTACGCTTCCCTTCACTTGGGAAATGGTGCCATAAGCACCATTTGCATGCATATCGTGTGGTTTGCAGAAAACTGCATCCGCGTCTACCAAAAGATGCATGTGCATGCTCAAACGCGTTTTGGCACAAATCCATGTGCGGGTGCTAAAAAGAGCAGCATCGGCACGCTTTTAACGTCGTTTGGTAGAAATCCACGTGCGCGTTCAGCCAAAAGCACCATTTGCATGCATATCGTGTGGTTTTGCAGAAAACTGCATTCGCGTCTACCAAAAGATGCATGTGCATGCTTAAAACGCGTTTTGGCACAAATCCATGTGCGGCTGCTAAAAAGAGCAGCATCGGCATGCTTTTCACGTCGTTTCGTAGAAATCCACGTGCGCGTTCTGCCAAAAGCAGCATTTGCATTCATATCGTGTGGTTTTGCAGAAAATTGCGTCCGCGTCTACCAAAAGATTCATGTGCTTGCTTAAATCGCGTTTCGGCACAAATGCGTGTGTGGGTGCTAAAAAGAGCAGCATCGGCATGCTTTTCACGTCGTGTGGTAGAAATCCACGCGTGCATTCTGCCAAAGCACCATTTGCATGCATATCGTGTGGTTTTGCAGAAAACTGCATCCGCGTCTACCAAAAGATGCATGTGCATGCTCAAAACGCGTTTTGGCACAAATCCATGTGCGGGTGCTAAAAAGAGCAGCATCGGCATGTGCTTTTCACGTCGTTTGGTATAAATCCACGTGCGCGTTCTGCCAAAAGCACCATTTGCATGCATATCGTGTGGTTTTGCAGAAAACTGCATACGCGTCTACCAAAAGGTACATGTGCATGCTTAAAACGCGTTTTGGCACAAATCCATGTGCGGGTGCTAAAAAGAGCAGCATCGGCATGTTATTCAAGTCGTTTGGTATAAATCCACGTGGGCGTTCTGCCAAAAGCACCATTTGCATGCATATCGTGTGGTTTTGCAGAAAACTGCATCCGCGACTACCAAAAGATGCATGTGCATGCTTAAAACGCGTTTTGGCACAAATCCATGTGCGGGTGCTAAAAAGAGCAGCATCGGCATGCTATTCAAGTCGTTTGGTAGAAATCAACGTGCACGTTCTGCCAAACGCACCATCATCATCATCACCATCATCAGCCTGGTTACGCCCGCTGCAGGGCAAAGGCCTCTCCCATATTTCTCCAACAACCCCGGTCATGTCCAATATTGTGGCCACGCCGTCCCTGCAAAATTCTTAATCTCATCCGCCCACCTAACTTTCTACCGCCCCCTGCTACGCTTCCCTTCACTTGGGAAATGGTGCCATAAGCACC